>NC_056743.1:818365792-818373292 GCF_019279795.1 Protopterus annectens
ATGGATGCAGATCGCTGTGGAAGATCTAAGAATTCCCCAAGTCTCTTTTAAGACTGAGGACAGTACTGACTCTCCCATTGGAAATGCTCCCTTAAGGTATGAAGGGTTTCCCCCAAACGAAAAGGCCTCTGGGGGAGAGGCTGAAGTAATAGAATCCTCTGCATCAGAATCCTCATGAGCAGAGAGGGGTTGCATGTCTTCATATTCAGAAGCATCAAAGTCATCAGACTCATGTTCAGACAAAACTACAGGGGTCAGCTCTTTCTTCTGGAAGGGGTACCTTGATAAGCATGATAAGGTCTTCTGCCATTTTAAGCATTTGAGACCGAGCCAAGGAAGCATGTGCCCGAAATTGGGTTTCTTGGGTGTGGTTCGTACCCTGGGCCTAAGACGCTTGGTATTTTTTGTAAGAACGGTAGACGTGAAAGAAGTCAGTTTGTGTTGAGAATCGGTAGTGCGAACGGCTTCCTTGGTAGCCAGTGCCTGCTCAGTGGCTCCGGACCCATCCAAGGGAGAGACAACCGCAGGATCCTTAGTCGAAGAGTTTTGCGGCATACCAGACTCCGAAAGGGTCTCGGTAGTTGCCTGAGTATCCACAGAAGCGGGCATCATGGACTACGAAAGCACCTCATGGAAGACCGGAGAACTGACAACTAGCTTAACGGAAGCGTCATCGGTAGGTTTTTGTCTCTGTCTTTATCTTTACGTTTTTTCGGAAGATCTGCTGTCTGATGCCTTACCCAAGCCATATTGGAATTCGAGGACTGTAAGCGAAAATATCTAGCTACAATAAGGGTCCAACGACATATAGTTCTGGCGTTGAACAAAGCACAGAAGTGACAGCGGGGGACGTCATGGTCTGGGCATAAGCAAGTGACGCAGTAAGAATGAAAGTCACTGTGTGGTATTTGCTTTCCACAGGCGAGACAACAGTTGATTTTTTCTGACATTGGTTAGTGCAAGAAAAAAAAGGATCCCCAACAGGGTACTTCGCTTTAGAAGACTCCAGCTTCAATTCGGAAGACGTAACTCAGGTAGCGGCCGACCGGCACTCATGCGAACTACTTCTGCTTTGGGGTACGCGGCAAGAAAGACTGATGTAATGGTGTCAGCGGCATTACTTTATACTACTGACGACCTGACGTCAGTCCTGAAGCAACAGCAACCGACGCAGAAATACTAATCCTCTGGTATTCGGGCCGGCCGAGGGCTATCCTGGCAGGGATAACCCAAATGTGAAGACTGCAACAGTGAAACACTAAGAACATCTTGTCGGCCCACTTGGGTATAGAGTCCATGGTTTCTGGTTCCTTCCAAGCACAGCGGAAGATCAGATAAATAAGCTCGTCCGTAGGCAGGGTCATCCAGGATGCAGCTGGGCTCATCCCAAATGCCTCCAGATACAGATTCCTCAGAAGGGGGTTGGGCAGACCATCCACCCTTGCACTTCAGGATCTCTAGGATAACTCCGAAGGAGATCATCATTGGGTGGAGATCAGGCAGAACCTTCTCCTAATCGAAATATGTGTCCTCAGTCAAAAACTCCAAAGAGGGGTCTACCTACTTTCTCTTGCATGTCCTCTTTCGTTGCATCTTCTCCGTGGGAAAGTCAGGGGAGAACTCAGAAGAGGAAGGGCCCCAAACAGACAGGGGCTGGAGGACTTTCTGGACAGACTGATCGTAGACAGGACTGGGACCAAGGCTGGGACCACATAGGTTCCAAGAGGGAGAGGAGATGCATCTCTAGGCATAGAGAATACCCTTTGCCACCTGAAAAGCCAATGAACCCAGAAATCCTTATCTCCTCAAAGTTGAAGCAGGAAAAGAAAAGGAAGACACCAGCCCTGATTCACAGCCCCTAGACAACACTGGCCCCGAGCTGTGGAGAGCTGAAGCCCCAAGGGGAGAGATGGATCCTACCAGGTCAGAGCACAGACCAACCCTCCCAGATGCGTCAGATATAATTTGCCCTGATAAAAACAACAAAAAAGATTTGGACAGTAAAGCTAACATCAAATTTTATGCTTTGGTAACAGATCAAAGTACTGATGCTACAGATACGGCTCAACTTGTCATTTTTATTAGAGATATTGATAAAGAATACAATGTCATGGAAGAAATGGCTTCTTTGGTGCCACTAAAAGACACACTAAATCTCGACTGGTTTGAAGAGGTAAACATTACGTTAGAGATTTTCTTTGACCTTTGGCAACATATCTTCTGAATGTCCACTAGCATTTGTTGGTAGAAAAGGGGACTTATAAAATGAACAACAGACTAAGCAGCTGCCGCCAGAAACTCAGGTTTGATGAAACATCACTGCATCATACATAAAGAAAATGTATGTGCAAAAGCTTTAAAAATGGATAATGCCATGAAAACCGTAATCAAAACTGAATTTCATTAAGATCCAAGGGATTGATGGTCACCAATTCCAGGAGTTTCTTATAAGTATGGATGCTAATTGAGGATATCAAAGAGTTATGTACTCACCATAACGTTTGATGTATGTAGTCCATCTCCCTCACATTCTTACCCGTGGGTTCGGAGCCGAATATCGGCTCCAACTCGGCCGATTTTACTAGCTCAAAGTCTCTCACTGGCTGGGCTAAGAGGGTATCCCATGGTGCACTGCTATATATCATCAGATCTAGTTTGCTGCGAAAAACATTCGTACTCCATACACACATCACATCCATATAAACAATAAACTAATCAAAGGGACTCTGCAGGTGAAAACCTAACCTCCAAATCCTCCAGGCAGGGGGAAGGTGGGAGGGTAAGTAAGAATGTGAGGCAAGATGGACTACATACATCGAACATTATGGTGGGTACATAACTTCTTGATGTTACGTAGTCCTATCTCGCCTACATTCTTACCCGTGGGACAGCGTCCCTAGCACCTACATCCTGGGTGGCTCATAGGAAAATACTCCTGAGAACTGTGGAGCCAAAGGAAGACCTGCCCCTGGAGACCATGTCCAATTTGTAATGAGAAACAAAGGTGTGAGAAGCCCAAGTAGCTGCAGCACATATATCATCCATTGACAATCTTGCTTGATAGGCTGTGGATGTAGAAACAGCCCGAGTAGAATGTACCTTGACTGGAAATGGCAAATTTTTACCTCCTGCCTGATAGATGAAAGAGATACAATTGGCTATCCCGCTTGACAGCATGACCTTGGATACCGGAGAACCCAATCGGTTTTCCGAAAAGGAGACAAAGAGTTGGTCAGATTTCTGGATATCTTTTGTCCGGTGTAGACAGAAACGTAACTGCCTATGTACATCCAATTGGTGAAATCTAAATTCTGCCTTGTTAGAAAAGTGGGGGAAGAAAACAGACCGCAAAATGGACAGATTCATGTTAGATAAGGAAGCCACTTTAGGAAGGAACGAGGGGTTTGGTCTAAGAGAGACCCTATCTTTATGGAAGATTAAATATGGGGGTTTGACGGAGAGGGCTTGAATTTCCGAAACCCGCCTCGCTGAAGTGACTGCTGTTAAGAATGCTGTTTTCCATGTCAAGAATTTTAATTCACAGGTAGCTGCAGGCTCAAATGGTGGTAGAGTAAGGGCTTGAAGAACAAAATTGAGATCCCAGGGCATGACTGGTTCGGACACTGGGGGACAAAGCAACAGAGTACCTTTAAGAAATGCTTTGCATAGTCTGTGTGCCATGAGACTAGGTTAATTCACTACGTGGAAATTAGATATCGCCGCCAGCTGAACTTTGATGGTGGCTGATGCAGACCCCTGATAGAACAGCATAGACAAGAACTCCAAAACTGAATCTATTGGAGCTGTGTAAGGATCAATGCCTCTAGTATGTGCCCAGATAGAGAACCTTTTCCATTTGCTAGAATAAATCTTTCTAGTGGATGGCTTATGAGAGGACTATAGTATATGGACCACTTCCGGTGAAAAATTATGACATCTGACTAGCGATGGAAGTGGAGTAGTCAGGCTGTCAACCGGAGGGTCATCAGGGAGGGGTGGAACTGTCCCGACATGTGTGTCAGTAAATCTGGTTGAGGGTCCAGAATCCAAGGAGTGTCCACAATGTATGGTTGAAGAAAGGGAAACCAGACTTGACGAGGCCAGTGTGGGGCAATCAGAATCATTCTGCTTCCCAAGGATAGCACTTTCTGAATCACCCTTGACAGCAGGGGAAATTGAGGGAAAGCATAAAGCAGACCGGACGGCCAGTCGTGAACCAGAGCATCCCTGGGTGATTCCCCCTGTGGGGGGATCAGCGTGAAGTAGTTGCTGCATTTCGCATTGAGAGAGCTGGCAAAAAGGTCGCAGCAAGGCTGACCCCATCTGCTGAAGATTCGCTCTGCAACCAGGTGATTCAGGGACCACTCGTAAGGCATAAGGGTCACTCTGCTTAGCCTGTCCGCTATTACGTTGGACTTCCCCGGAATGTGCATTGCCACCGGAAATCGTTGGGAAGCTATTGCCCAATGCCACACTCGCATAGCCTCTCTGCATAGAGGGTAAGACCGGGTTCCCCCTTGCTTGCTGAGATACCACACTACTGACATGTTGTCTGAGTGTATCGCAATAGTCCCTAGAGGAAGAACTTTCTGAAGTGCCTGCAATGCAAGCACCACTGCTCTCATCTCCAGGACGTTTATATGCAAATGTATCTCGTGTTCCTGCCACATGCCTTGGACTGCCCTGCTGAGATAATGCCCCCCCCCCACCCCATCTGGGAGGTGTCCGTGGTCACCGTGGCAACAGGGACGGGTGGAACAAAGGGCTTTCCTCCGTTCAAATTGTTGGTGCACAGCCACCAACGGAGGTCTTGCTTGTACCTGTCCGAGTAAGATGGGATGAGATAGTGGGAGTCTTTGGAGAGACCATTGGACAAAGAGGAGCCATTGAAGAAGTCTCATGTGTAATCTCGCTAGAGGGACCAACATGATAGTTGCTGCCATGGTCCCTAGAAGTTGGAGAACCAGTCTTGCCTTTGCTTGTCTCAGGGGCATCAGCATGTGTATTTGTTGTTGTAATACTGTAATCCTTTCTTGTGGTAAGAATGCTCGCATTCGAATGGTGTCTAACTCTGTTCCTATAAAGGTGACATGCTGTGAGGGTAATAAGGCAGATTTTTCCTAGTTTATTGTTATGTCGAACTGGTGACAGACTGATGGTAGTGTCCCTGGTCTGAACCAGTTGATGCCTGGTGGTGGCGGTAAGGAGCCAGTCGTCCAGGTATGGAAACACCTGGAATCCATGACGTCTCAAGTGAGCCGTCACCACTGCCATACATTTGGAGAACACCCTGGGGGCTATGGTGAGACCAAAGGGCAGGGCTTGAAACTAGAAGTGACCGTCTCCCAGCCAGAAGCGTAGGTGACTCCTGGATGCTCTGTCCATTTTGACTTTGTAGTAAGCATCCCTGAGATCGATGGAGCACATCCATAACTCCTCTCCCAACAATGGGAGAATCGATTGTAGTGTGACCATACAGAACTTGGACTTGTGTGCGTAATTGTTGAGTTGACCGAGATGTAGTATGGGTCTCAGGTCCCCTGTTCTTTTCGGCACCAGAATCTTGAGTAAGTCCCTAATCTGATTTGGTCTGAGGGGACTCGTTGGATGACTCCTTTTTCTAGCAGCTGCGAGACCTCTGAGGCTGCTTGATCCCTTTGACTGGGTGGAACCTCTGGGATTTTTCTGATTGGCGGGGGTACTGAAGAGAATGGAATGAGGTAACCTCCGTAAATTATCCGTAATACCCATCGGTCCTGGGTAATACTCTCCCAGGCTTCCGGATATAAGAAAGTTCGACCCCAGACTGGCTCCGGATGAGCGCAGTCGGGCACCCACACAGGAATGAGAGTATGTAGAGCCACGGAAGGAGTCGTGGTCTCTCGAACTGCGGCAGCCCCCCCTCTGCCTCTGGGGTGACGTCTCCCTGAATAACCCCCCCCGCCTCTGGAGGGGGGTTCACCTTGTGCTGCAGGAAAAAAAAACACTGATTTCTTGAACCACATCTTCTCCCCGCTGGGCCTTGGGATAAGGTGTAGAAGGAAGGGAAAAACGGACCCCTACGGCAGACAGGGTCTTTCCCTCTTGCTCGCACCTGGTGAGGGTGTCTTTCACTTTGGTCCCAAACAAGGAGGAACCGTCAAATGGGTTGTCAGTGAAGGAAGACGAAGGCCTCCGCAAAGTGACACAGGCGCAGCCAGGCTTGGCTTCTAAGGGCGACCCCTGAGCTTGCTTCCCTACTCGCTCCCTCGGCTGCATATGAAATGAGCCGCATGGACGAGTTAGCAATGGAGTTGAGGGTAGAAACCTGGGCGTTAACTGTCTGACCCACCGCCTCAGGTATGTTACCCGCAACAGTATCTCCCAACTCTATGAGGAGATCTCTCTGGAGCCGAGTGAAGTGAGACTGATAATTCAGAGACCGTAGAGTGAAGGTTGCTGAAGATAGGGTATGCTTCCCGTACCGGTCCATGGTCCTAAACTCCTTGTTAGGTGGATGGACGGATGAAGACTCTGCAACTTCCTTCTGGGTGGCTGCCGCCACCACCATGGTATCTACAGGGACTCCTTTTGACAGAAACTCTTTGGCCTGGGGGGCAGACAGGAATTTGTTGGGACGCCTTGGCATGGGCTCCACAGAATCGGGGTTTTCCCACACTCTTCGACAAATGAGGTCAAGAAGTTCATTGAAGGGTGGAGACATCCAGGATGCGGAGGGTTGAGTGCCAAAAGCCTTAAGTAATACAGACTCCTCCTCGGAAGGAGCTTTGGAAAGCCAGTCTCCTCTGTTTCAGTATCTCCAGGATATCGGAGAAGGAAACATCATCAGAGGAAGACTAGGGGGACCCTTCCGATTCCTCGAGGTCAGTATCGGAGGTGAGAGACTCATCCTGGGAGTCTATGTGCTTCCTTTTGCACAATTTCTTTCTAGGAGACTCCTCAGGCATGGACTCTGGGAGACCCTCAGAAAGCTGGGGACCGCTCGTGGGGGTATCCTTAGGGCCTGGTGCTCTACTGTCCATGGATAGGTGAGTGTCAGCTCTCGCCGGGGTGGTGGGGGACGGAATGACCGACCCGGGTGATGTAGCTGATGATCTGGCCAGCGCGCTCCGCATGGCCTTGAAGGACGCCCCCCCCAGGTCAGAGGACCGACCGGCCACCGAGGCCACGACTGGGACCGGGGTCACACGAGCCGATGCACCAAGTGGGAGACTCAGAACAGACAGATGTCCTGAAGTATCCCCCTTGGGTCCGACTGAAGAGACCAGTGTCTCGAACGCTGTGGATGGAACAGACATGGTCGGAGCAGAGGTCGGCACCGACAGACCCAGAGGGGGCATCGTTGCTGGTGCAGGAACATCACTTGGAGCAGAGCATACTGGCTCCCACGACAAGGATGCGCTCGGAGGAGGAATCATCGAAACGGTCAAAGGAACTGGCTCCGGAGCAGTGTGGGTCGGAGCAGAGAAAATTTATCCAACACCGGCGACTGCAGGAGCC
>NC_056743.1:818378292-818391460 GCF_019279795.1 Protopterus annectens
GCTGTGTAAATCCAAGGTGTGAAGAACCCTCTCACTAGAATTCTGTGGAGAAAGGCAAAAGAAGACTGAAGAATGGACCAATTCAAGGACAAATGATTAACTACCTTGGGCATAAGAGGAGGACTTTGTACAAGACACCATTCCCGAGAAAAAACAAAAAGGGTGAAACTGCCTTAAGTGCTTAAAGTGCACTGACCTTCTTGGCAGTAGGAGCCACCAACAATACCGTCTTCCAAGTTCAATGTTGTAGGAAAGAAAATAATGGCTCAAAATGGGTCTGGGTCAATTTCTCAAGAACAAAATTAAGGCCTCAAGGAGGAGGAAAAGGTTCTTTTGGAGGCCGAATATGAAGGACAGCTTTTAAAAAATGTTTGACTTCAACACTCAAAGAAATATGGTGGATTCAAAGACAGTCAAACGGAAACAGCTGACAAATTAACTTTAAGAGATGAATATGACAAGAAAGAAAGTACAGTTGTGTACACTTAACATAAAATGTAGATGTTTGAGTGTATTCACTGCTGCAGTCATCACACTTGGGTTATCCTGCCAGGGGTAGCCCTCGGTCGGCCTAAATACCAGCAGTTGCAGATAGGCCTCCTTTAGGTCTAGGGTGGCTAACCAGGCACCTTTGTACAAGCATAGGGAGAAGCTGCAGTAAGGTGAGCATTTTGAATTTTGGTACCACCAGGATAGTGTTTAGAATAAGTCTATATTAGAACATCGAAGTTTCACAACTTCAAATGTTCTAATATCGACCCCTATTCAGAAAATGCTGACAACATCTAACATGCAGAACAGAAAATTTTTTCGAAGGGAAAAACATTTGCTGTTCCGAAACACACACACAACACAAGCACACCAAACTAACAGCAATCCCACACACACACACACACACACACCTAAAATCTTATATCTAACCCTACACTAAACTGTACATACACGACTATCCACTACCTTAACCCAAACCCTAAGGTCCGTCACTATCGCACACTCACCTCAAACGCACCCTAAATCACCTAACCCACCCTAACCCTCACGTCCACACAATTGCACCCTTACCCGACCCGCACCCTAACCCACCTAACACACCCTAAACCTCACGTCCACATAATCGCACACTTACCTAAATCCAACCCGTAACTTTCCACCACAGTGCTGAAAATAGCAAAGTGACGGAACCGGACAACAGAATTCTTTCCCTACGAAAAAATTTGTTTTTCTGCATCTCCGCCATTTTCAGCGTTCGCTGAATAGGGGTCGATATTAGAACATTTTTAGTTGTGAAACTTCGATGTTCTAATAAAGACCTGTTTAGAATGGATAAATCTAAGACTGTGCACTATGTGCCCTCTTTTCTAGGTACCAGGAAATGTCTGGAATAAAAACCTTGGCCTATCTGCTCTGCAGGAACAAGCTGAATTGCCCTTATGGAGAGCAGGGACTGAACTTGGTTTTGTGCCTCTGACAACTGGTTTGGAGGAAGGTCTGGGAACCCTTCTGGGGTTGGCAGTGTGTGGAAATAAAATTTGTACCCCTGGGATACTATGTTGAGGACCCATCGATCGTTGGTGATGGAGGCCCAGTTTTTTGCACGGTGGGCAAGTTTTCATCCTAGGAGCACGAGCAATTAGGCAGAGGTGAGTAGTGGAGTTGAAAAGTCATTGTAAATTCTTTTCGTAAGGGGGTGGCTTAGCACTCCCTGCTTTAGTAGTGAAGGTACTCCACTGCTTAGATCTCTGCATACTCAGACTGTAATCTGGGGGATCTGTTTCCCCTGGGTCTAGTTTGAGTTGGCCTTGAGGGGGCTGGAAAGGACCAATGTTTTGAGGGGGAATGCCTACTGAATCTTGGAGGCTGCACTTGCAAAAAATCTGACCATCTCCATAGATTTAGCCTTTTCTTCCAACTTTTTTAAAACCTCTTCTGCTTTGGTGCCAGAGTGTCCTTGTGCAAAGGAGCATCCAATAATTTTGATTTGACATGGTCTGGCAAGGTCTGCTCCTTAAGCCAGGCATGACTTCTAAGTACAGAACCTGTGACTGCTGCCCTGCAAGATGCTTATAGGGTGTCAAACCCACATTGCATGGTATGCTTGCTGACTTGGCTTGCAGAATGCATAAGCTTCTGTAATTTTTTATTTTCTGCACAGTCAGGAAAGGTAGACAGTTTTTGCTCAAGTTCCATTGTATGTTGCTGGCATTTCAGCATGTGGAACTGAAAATTCAATGCTCTATTGGAGAGAATTGCAGAGATGTATACTATTTTACCCCATCTGTGTAAAGCTCGTGAATCCCTGTCCGAGGGGATGGGATTCTTAGCTGTAGTTGCTTTTATTCCTTTAGGTCCTTGGGAGATGACTCCTGGGTCAGCAGTAGGATTTCTGAAGAGAAATTAGTGAATCAGGGACTCTGTAGTACCTATCCGGTTTCTATGGAGCGGGGGGTAAAGTATCAGGAGTTACTCTGGATTCCATAAAGACATCATCCACAACATCCAGAACAGGAGGGACAGCTAAGGATTTGTGCTGTGGCAAATTTAAAAATTCTCCGAGTCTCTTTTTGGGCCGAGGATAATCCTGGCATTCCCAATGGAAATGCTCTAAGTATGTAAGGTTTCACCAAAAGAAAAGTCCTCTGGAAGGGAGGCAGAAGGAATGGATTCCTCTGCATCTGACTCCTCAGACAGATAAAGGCATGTCTTTCATATTCGGAAACCTCAGAGTCATCAGACTCCTGGTCAGATAAAGCTGCTGGGGACAAGTTTCTTTCTTTTAGCAGGGGAAGGCTGGCTTCCCCTAATCAGCATGATCAGGTCTTCCGCCACTTTAAGCATCTGAGATTGTGGCAAGGAAGTGGCTGTTTGAGATTGGGTAGTCGGTTTTTTAGGTGTAGCTTGTACTCCAGGCCTTAGAAACTTGGTAGTTTTAGAAAGAACTGAAGGTGTGAAAGTAGCCAGTTTAAGACTAATATCGGCAGAGCGAAGAACTTCCTCAGAAGCCGGTGCCTGCACAGCAGCTCCAAACCCATCCAAGGTAGAGACATCCGCAGGTTGCGTAGTCAAGGGTCTCGCGGCATACCGGACTCCGAACCGGTCTCTGTAGAGGCCTGCGAATCCACTGAAACGTTTATCAGGGGCTGCGAAAGCACCTCACTGAGTACCAACGAAATAGCGATTAGCTTAACGGAAGCGTCGTCGGCAGTTCTGGACCTGTGCGGTCTGTCTCTGTCTTTATCCTTACATTTTTTCGAAAGATTGGTAGTCAGATGGCTTACCGAAGCCATTTTGGAATACGGAGAAAGAGAACTAAAGTATTTAGCTACAACAAGGGCCAGACGACGAATACTCCAGGCGTTGAACAAGGCACAAAACCGACAGAGGTACATTGTGGTCTGGGCCTAAACAGGTGACGCAGTAAGAATGGAAATCTCTGTGTGGTATTTGCTTTCCACAGGCGAGACCATTGTTAAATTGGAAGGTGACACCTTGCAGCTTGGAGATTTTATCACCTACCTCAAACAACCCCCTTCCTGAAGTTTACCTCTTTCCATAGCTGTACTTCAACCACTTTCTTAGTTATGCAGATTTCCAAGGACACCAACAATAACAGAATCGCCACTGATCTATTCAGAAAACCAACGCCGGCCTTAGGCATAGGCCAACTAGGCGGCTGCCTAGGGCGCCACTCTACTAGGGGCACTTTTCCAGTATTTATCTGGTGTAGGTAGGCCAGGATGGGGGCAGCAGGTGATGTGGTGGGGGCACCATGATGCCTTTTTGCCTAGGGCACCAGTTGACCTAAGGCCGCTCCTGCCAACGAGGGTTAACTTATTACTCCACAGTAAAAGTCTACATCCTACAAAAACAAAGTATAATGTAGCGAAGTCCCAAGGCTATAGATTAGCTAGAATTACCACAGAGATGGAACCATTTCTGAGAAACCTGAACAACTTAGAGAATGATTTTCTAGTGAAAGGCTATGAAAGTCAGATATTAAAAAACATCCTGGAACCCATTATAGAACTGAAAAGGACTGAAGCACCTTCACTCAACCTCCCCAGTAAAAAAATGTTAAGTAATTCCACAGAGAATAACAAATGCAAAAATAGCTGCATCCTGACATACACTTTGGATTATCACAGTATCAAAAATATTACTGAAGAAAACTGGGACACTGTCACAGGAAACCCTTTTCTGATTAACATCTTCGGTGAAGCACCATCATTTGTTTATAGGAAGGCCAGGAACATTAGAAGTTTTGTTGAATTTAAACCTAGACCATATGGAAAAGCCCTAAAAGATGTGAAACTAATTGTACATTTTGTGTATTTATACAGCAAGGTGATAGTTTTTACTGCCCTTATTTAAAGATCATCATTAAAACCAGTGCAGGGGGTGACTAACACTACATAAGTAATTTACAGGACACAGTGCAATGAATGTGATGCATTCTATGTGGGCAACACTATAAATAAACTCAAACGTAGGATTTCATGTCATCTGTCAGAAATCCGCTCTGGATGTAAAAATAATGCACTAGCCAAACACCCTTCTCTTCATAAAAGACACACAGGTTTTTAAGTTCCAGATCCTGGATCGCACAGACATGGGTGATCTTGAAGGAGACATCCCGAATATTCTGGAGAAACATGAACTCATGTGGCAATTAAACCGGAACTCTCTTAGGAAGCCTGGACTAAACTACTACTGTTCAATTAAAAGTGCACTGGAACTTAGAAAATTACCACATTGTTTACATGAATAATTGTATTTTATTTTATTCTACAAATTGGTTTTAAATATTTAAAATCAGTTGAAATTTAAGTGTATATTTTGTTTCCATCATACATACATTTTTTTTTCTTATTTATATTTTTTCTGTTTCTTTTCCACTTTATTCAAAATGATGTGCAACAACAATACTAATTATACAATTATATACATTTTTATAGATTGTTTTTAGGGTTCTTGTACACAGACCTGAAGAAGTCTAGAAGGACGAAAGCGATCTTTGTTAACAATAGGTTATGAAAATAGAAATTGATTTTTACATGCAAAATGGATGTGTGTGTGTGTGTGTGAGAGTGTGTGTGTGTGTGTGTGTGTGTATATATATATATATATATATACATATGTGTGTGTGTGTATATATATATATATATATATATATATATATATATATATATTTTTTTTTTATTGCCAAATGAACTAAGGTTGATATATTTCCAGCCATGTAATATATTGTCTTGGATAAAAACACAGACTTAATAATCTACTTAATAATATGGTTAAATAAGAGGTACCACATCATTATAAATTTGATTTAAAGTACATAAGGGTTATATATTATTATGACAGCTACTAAAGTAGGGCAGGACCAGCTCAAATGTCACACTGATGGGGGAAAGGATGTGAATTTAACATGTGTACCAATAACACTTTGTTTTACAGCACTATAAACCACTCCCGTGCCTGATAAAAAAGTATATACATATTTAGAAAGCTTGTGAAAATTATTACTCTATTTTTGTTTTAATTGGATCGCTTGTCTGTGTACTTAATAAAGGATTTTCAACTGGACAAAGACTGCCTGCCTTGCTTGGATTACTTTTGAATACTTAGTAATGCTGTACAATCATATATTTTCTATTATTTTGTTTTGACTTAAGATGAGTTTAAGTTTGCTACTTCTACTACTATTGTCTGATCTGATTAATACACAGTGATTAACTAGAAATATATGGACTGAAAATCTTCCACACAGAGAAGTTTCTTACACTGTCTTGTTTTTGGACCCACTACACTTTAGTGTGTTGTTTTGAGACTTCGGGGATACCACAGAGATTACTTGTTCATTGTTAACTTTTTCTGACATCGGTTAGACTTCAGGATGATTCTATCGGAACGAAAACTCAGGTAGCACCTGACTGGCAATCGTGCAAACTACGTCTGCTTCGGGCTCCTCTGCAAGAAAGACTGATGTAATGGCGTTGGCTGCCTGTTTTTATACCTCTGATGACCGGACGTCAGTCTTGAAGTGACAGCAACTGACGCAGAAATACTAAGCATCTGGTATTCGGGCCAACTGAGTGTTATCCCTGGCAGGATAGCCCAAGTGTGATGACTGCAACAGTGAAACACGAAGAATATCTGGGCAACTCGTACAGATAAGAAAGGAGTGTAGGAACCCCCACAGAAAAATGGTCCACTTTGTGCTCGAGACAAAACAGAAAACCTCTTCTACTTTGTAAAATTTTCTAGTGGTGGGTTTTCTGGCCTCCTGCAAAACCTGAAGCATGGCCACAAAATACTGGTGATAAAAAAGATCACAAAACGTACAGTTGTGTACACTTACCATAAATGTAGGTGTTAGACTGTATTCACTGATGCAGTCATCACCTGTGGGTTATCCCTGCTGTGGTATCCCTTGGCCGGCCCGAATACCAGAGTCAATGTTTTTTTTGCATCGGCTGCTGTCACTTGCTGACTGACATCAGGCCATCACTGCTATAAAGGAAGGCAGCCAAAGCCATTACCATCAGTTCTTCTTGCCCTAACCAGTCAGAGGCCCAAGTAATTATGATAAAGTGGTCCTGGTGGCTAAAAGCCACCATTAGAAAAGTACAGTTGTGTACACTTACCATAAATGTAGATGTTAGTGTGTATTCACATTTGGATTATCTGCCTGCAGGTAGCCCTCAGTCGGCCTGAATACCAGAGACTTCGGTATTTCTGCATCGGATGCTATCGCTCTAGGACTGACAGCTCGTCAAGGGCATAAAAACAGGCAGCAAACGCCATTACATCCGTTTTTCTTGCCCCAAATGTCAGGAGCTCCCCAAATAGGGAGCTAAGTTATGGTGGGGAAAACATCACCAGTAAAAAGTAAATACCAATACCAATAGCCATAGAGAGGAGAGAGAGAAACCAGGGGGCTGGAGGGAGGGAAACCAGGACTGTAACAGTGAATACACTCTAACATCTACATTTATGGTAAGTGTACACAACTGTACTATGTTCTTCGTGTTTCACTGTTGCGGACATCACACTTGGGTGGATTCCCCAAAGCTGAAGAAGGGTGGAGGCAGTCAAGAAGAGTTGGGGCTGGCTAGTATGCCTTGCAGGACTGCTGTTGCAAAACCTTCCCTGGATTTGGAAAAGATAGGCAAGTGGTAATGCTTTGTGAAGATGTGTACAGAACTCCAGGTAGCAGCTTCCAGGATGTCCCTGGTAGGGACTCTCCTTAGAAATACTGCAGAAGTAGAAGTTGCCCTAGTGGAATGTGTTCTGACTCCCTCACGGGTTGGTTTCCCATGGTGCTTGTAGCAGAAATGGATGCAGTGTGCTATCCATTTGGAGACTGTTTTGAAATGGCCTTGCCCTCTGCCCCTGTTGCAAAACTGACTAGTAAACTGGTCAGATTTTCAGAAGGGCTTAGTCCTATCAAAGTAAAATCTGACCTGTATGTGCACATCCAAGGAGTGCAGGATCCTTTCCCCTTTATTCTGAGGATTAGGGAAAAAAAGTTGGCAAATTGATGGATTGGTTTAGAGCCACGCTGGACACCAGTTTAGGCATAAAGGAAGGATTAAGTCCTGAGGGAAACCCTGTCAGCATGGAAAATAATGAAAGGTTCTACGGCCATAAGTGCTTGTAGCTCAGACACTCTTCTAGCTGAAGTGAAGGCCAGAAGCAAGGCTGTTTTCCAAGAGAGGAATTTTAACTCTGCTGATGCTGCAGGTTCAAAGGGGGAAGTGTGAGGTTTTCCAGTATAAAGTTAAGATCCCAAGCAGGGGTGGGTGCTCTCCTAGGCGGCCTTAAGTTGTTTGCCCCTCTTAGGAACGGTTTGATGAGAGGGTGCAAGAAGGTAGGTGGCTCCGTGTTGCAATGAGCTGAAATGGTTGAGGCATGTATCTTAATGGAGAAGGACAGGCCTCTGTGGAGTAGTTCTTTTAAGTAATCCAGGATTAGAGGCAGGGAGGGCAGAGCTGTGCCCTCTCCTTGAGATTGAATCCAGGAGCAGTACCCTTCCCACTTATCAGCATAGGATTTTCTTATACTAGGTCTTCTGGCTTCAAGGACATCCAGCACCTGTTTGCTTAGGGTTGCTGGGGAGAATTCAAGGAATAAGCCAGACTGCAAGATTTAGGGTTTGCAGTTGCGGACGCAAAATCAGTCCCACCTGCTGAGAGAGCAGGGTTGGGTTCTGCTGTAGGTGCCAGGGTGGCACCGATGACAGGCTGCATAGGAGTGGGTACCAGTGCTGGTGTGGCCAGTCCGGAGCAATCAGAATTGTCCTTGGTCTGTCCTATCTTATCTTGAGTAATACTCTTGAGATAAGGGGCAAAGGGAAAAAGGCATACATTGAAAGATTTACCCACTGAAAAGAAAGGCCATCCACTTTCCAGGCCCTGCTGTGAGGGATCCTGGTGCAGAATTTGCTGAGTGGGTGGTTGTAGGGGGAGGCAAAGAGATCCACCTCTGTGGTCTCCAATTTCCAAATCAGAAGGTTGAAGGCACTGGGCTCCAATTGCCACTCGTGTGGGTCTAGGAGATTTCTGCTTAAGTCGTCTGCCAGTGAGTTTTGTTTGCCTGGTAGGAATTGAGCTTGCAGACGGACTTGCATGTCCAAGGCCATGTTCCACAAGGCCATGGCTAACCTGCAGAGTCCCCCCCCCTGTTTGTTAATGTACCACATAACTGTGGTGTTGTCTGTTTTTATTAGAAGTTGTGCTGGAAAGACTAGGGATCTGAAAGCTGTCAGGGCGTTCTGCACAGCTAGCATCTCTCTTTGGCTGATGTGCAGAAGAATTTGACTTGGGCTCCAGCGGCCCTGAATGCATTTGCCATCCATCTGTGCTCCCCAGGCATAGTCTGATGCATCTGTTTTTAGGGTCTGGGCAGTGTGGGTTGAGTAAAGGCCAGTCCTTTGTTGTGGTTGGATGCTTCTGCCCACTAAAGGAACTCTGTCCTTAGGGTATGATAGGAATGACTGTTTCCAGGTCCTGAGAATGTTGGCACCAAAGACTTTTTAAGTACCAGTGAAGTTTCCTCATATGCAGTCTTGCATATGGAATTAGTAGTATACATGAGGCCATGAACCCTAGGGCCTGCAGTATTTTTCTTGCAGATAGCTGGGTTCTGGTGGCCATTTGTTTGAAGTAGGCTGTCAGATTGACTTTTTTCTGAAGTGAGGAATGCCATCTGGGATGTTGTGTCCAAGCTTGCTCCCAGGAATACAATCTTTTGACTGGGTACCAGTTTTGATTTATTTGCGTTGATGGTGTACCCCAAGGAAGTGAGAAGGTTTTTCACAAATGTCAGGTGCTGCAACAGCAATTCCTGACTGTCCGCCTGAAACAAGAAGTTTTCCAAGTACGGGTTAATTTAGATATTTTTCTGCCTGCAGTAAGCAATGGCTGAAGCCAGGCATTTTGTGAATACTCTGGGTGCAGTGGATAAACCAAAGTGGAGTGCAGAGAACTAATAATGCATAGATCCGGCCCTGAAACATAGATACTTCCTGCATGACTCCCTTACAGGGATGTGCAGACAGGCTTCTTTTAAGTCTAGGGTGACTAACCAGGCATCTTTGGCTAGCATAGGTAGAAGCTGTTGCAGAATAAGCATTTTGAATTTTGGTACCACCAGGAAGGTGTTGAGAATTGAAAGTTCCAGGATTGGGCACCAACAGCCCTCTTTTATGGGTACCAGGAAGAGTCTGGAACAGAATCCTTGACCTACCTGTTCTACTGGAACCGGATGAACAGTTCTGATGGAGTGCAGGGAAAGAACTTGGCTTTGAGCCTCTGCCCACTGGTTTGGAGGAAGGTCTAGCAACCCTCTTAGGGTTGGCAGTGAGTGGAAGTAAAATTTGTACCCCTGGGACACAATGCTGAGGACCCATCGGTCTTGTGTGATGAACATCCAGTTTTCTGCATGAAGGGCAAGTTTTTCTTCTAGGGGCGCCAGCAATTGGGCAGGGATGGGGAGTGGAGTAGAGAAGTCATTGTGAGTTTTTTCTGTAAGGAGGTGGCTTACCACTCCCTGCTTTGGTGGGTGGGGCACGCCACTGCTTAGATCTCTGCACACCCAGACACTGTAGTCTGGGTGGTCTTTTCCCCCTGGGTCTGGCTTGAGATGGCCTAGAGGGGGCTGGAAAGGACCAGTGTTTGTAAGGGCAATGCCTACTGAATCTATGGGGTTGCACTTGTAAGAATTCTTTAACAGTCTGCAAAGATTTAGCTTTTTCTTCCATCTTTTAAAGAACCTCTTCTGCTTTGGTGCCAAACAAACTGTCCTTGTTTAAAGGAGCGTCTAGTAACTTTGACTTGATATGGTCTGGCAAAGTCTGCTCGTTTAGCCAAGTATGTCTTCTCAGTACAGAACCAGTGACTGCTACCCGGCAAGATGCTCCTAGGGCATCATAGCCACACTGCAAAGTATGCTTGCTGACTTGGTTTGCAGAGTGCATAAGCTCCTGCAATTCTTTATTTTTTGCACAGTCTGTAAAGGTAGTCACTTTTTGTTTAATAAGTTCCAGAATATGTTGCAGGTACTTCAGCATGTGAAACTGACAATTCAATGCCTAACAGCAAGAGTTGCATAGGTATATACCTTTCTTACCCAATCTGTCCAAAGCTCTGGAATCCCTGCCCAAATGGGTGGGATTCTTGGCTGTAGTTGCCTTGATACCTTTAGGCCTCTGGGAAATGATCTCTGGGTCAGCAGTAGGATTCTTGAAAAGAAAATTATGAGTGTCAGGTACTCTGTAGTACCTGTCTGGTTTCCTAGGGGCAGGAGGTAAATTATCCGGAGAAAGACTGGATTCCATAAAAACATCAACAACTTCCAGGACAGGGGGTATTGCTAAAGGCCTTTGCTGTGGCAAATCTAGGAATTCTCTGTCTCTCTTTTTGGACTGAGGATAGTGTTGACATTCCCAGTGGAAATGCTTTCTTAAAGTATGTAAGATTGCACCAAAAGAAAAATCCTCTGGAGGGGAGGCAGGGGGAATGGATTCCTCTGCATATGAATCCTCATAAGCAGATAAGGGCATGTCTTCATAATCAGATACCTCAAAGTCATCGGACTCCTGGGTCTGTTGAAGATGCTGAGGACTGGTCTCTTTTCCTCTTAGCAGGGAGAAGGCTGACTTCCCCAAATCAGCATAATAAGGTCTTCTGCCATTCTAAGCATTTGTCGTGGCATTGGGAGTAGGTGCATGCACTTTGGTCTGTTTTTTAAGAGTAGCGTGTACTCTTAGCCTATGAAACTCGGTAGTTTTAGATAAAAATGAAGGCTGTTTGAGTCGAACATCGGTTGATCGAAGAACTGCCTCAGAAGCCGGTGCCTGCACAGCGGCTCCAGACCCAAGGTAGAGACATCTGCAGGTTCCATAGTCGAAGAAAAGTCTCGCAGCATACCGGACTCCGAATGGGTCTCGGTAGAGGCCTGCGAATCCACTGAAGTGGGCATCAGGGGCTGCGAAAGCGCCTTACTGAGTACTGGTGAACTGGCGACTAGCTTAACAGAAACGTTGGCAGCTTTGGACCTATGCGGTCTGTCTCCGTCTTTATCCTTACGTTTTTTTCAGAATATCGGTAGTCAGATGGCTTACCGAAGCCATTTTGGAATACAGAGATAGAGAACGAAAGAATTTGGCAACAATGACAGCCCGACGACGAATGGTTTGGCCGTTAAATAAGATAGAAAACAGACAGCAAGGTACGTCGTGGTCTGGGCCTAAACAAGTGACGCAGTCAGAATGAAAATCTCTGTTATTTGCTTTCCACAGGCAAGACAATTGTTAACTTTTTCTGACATCGGTTAAAGCAAGAAAAAAGGATCCCCAGTGGGGTACTTACCTTTAGAAGACTTTAGGATTATTCTATTTGTAAACGGAAATTCAGGCAGCATCTGACCTGCACCTGCGAACTGCTTCTGCTTCGGGGTGTTCAGCAAGAAAGACTGATGTAACAGCATTTGCTGCCTGTTTTTATACCCCTGATGACCTGACGTCAGTCCTGGAGTGACAGCATCTGACGCAGAAATACTAAGTCTCTGGAATTCGGGCCGACAAGTGTGATGACTGCAACAGTGAAACACGAAGAACATCTTGTGTCTCTCTAAAGAAAGAAGATACAAGGGGGAAGGAGGGTGGGAAACCCGGACTGCAACAGCGAATACACTTGAACATCTACATTTATGGTAAGTGTACACAACTGTACTATGTTCTTTCTGTTTCAATGTTGCAGTCATCAGCTGTGGGAGGATTTCCAAAGCTTTGGAGAGGGGTAGTAGGATTAGTAAGAGCGGGAAACAAGAGTTGAAAAATGCTTTAATAAGCACAAACAGCAGCTACACGTTTTAGGTTTCAAGTTAATATTTATTAGTATTAAATTAATTGTATAATTGTCATGTGACTTGATATTCAACTGTTCTGGTTGGGCACGTGCTTAGTTTTGATGATGTCCTGACGGATGAAAGCGCTAAACTCTTTTCAGTGTGTTGTTTTACAGTGTACCTGCTGTTTGTGGTCATTAAAGCTTTTTTACTGGCTTTCGACTCCGTTTCCTGGTTATTAGTTTGGATTGGAGAAGTATTGTTCAGGATTAGTAAGAGAACTAGGAATGGGTCAGCATGCCCAGCAGAACTGCAGAGGCAAACCCTGTCCTAGCCTTAGAAAATAGAGGTAGGTGGTAGTGCTTGGTAAAGGTATGGACAGATGTCCAGGTGGCAGCTTCCAGGATGTCCCTTGGTGGGAACTCCTCTGAGGAATGCTGTGGAAGTGGAGACTGCCCTAGTGGAATGCGTTTGAATAGACTTGGTGGGGGGTTCCCATGTAATCTGTAGCAGAAATGGATACAGTGTGATATCCATTTGGAAATAGGCTTCCCCTCTGCCCCCGGGACAAAGCTGTCAAGTAGTTGGTCTGTTTTCCTGAAGGGTTTGATCTGGTCCAGATAGTACCTGAGCCTTCTGTGCACATCTAGAGAGTGCAGAATTCGTTGCCCCTTGTTTTGAGGGTTAGTAAAAAAAAAAAAAAAGGTGGGTAGATGCACGACCTGGTTGAGAGTTGCATTAGATACCACCTTGGTCATAAAGAAGAGATTAGACCTCAGGGAGACCCACCCTGTCTGCATGGAAGATGAAGGGCTCAATGAAG
>NC_056743.1:818691960-818861793 GCF_019279795.1 Protopterus annectens
GTGGGAATGGGCTGTAGCTACCAACCGCTTCTTGGTAGCGACCCACATCCCGGAAAGTCAAATGTATTGGCGGACAAATTAAGCAGGACAATTCTCTCTCCTCACGAATGGTCTCTAAACCGCACAGTAGCAGCCCAGGTTTTCAAGAGATGGGGCGCCGTGCTGCGATCTATTTGCGACTCCACAAAACACCAAGTGCCAAAGATTCTTCTCCTTGATTCCACATCAGGAAGTACCGCCATGGATGCTCTAGCTCAACCCTGGCCAACAGGGTTGCTTTATGCTTTTCCTCCAATCCCACTCCTTCCCAAAGTCATTCAAAAGCTTCCCAGCTAAGGTCTTCAATGATTCTGATTGCCCCATACTGGCCTCGTCAGATATGGTTTCCTTACCTGAAAAAGCATGCAGTGGACGATCCGTGGACCTTAGACCTGATCCCGGATTTGCTAATCCATCAGTCGGGACATTGGCATCAGTCTCTTCAATCTCTGAAATTGACAGCTTGGCTCCTCCACTTCCGACCTTAGTCAGAAGCCACACACTAGACCGGAAGTTGTTCACATTTTGTCTTCGCCCATAAACCCACCACTAACAAATTGTACCTCAGTAAGTGGAAGAGGTTTGCTATCTGGGCTCAACTCAAGGGCTTAGACCCTATCACTGCTCCTGTCCCAGAGGTTTTGAAATTCTTAACATCCCTATTTAATCAGGGATCTTCTGTCTCAACTATTAAAGTTCAACTAGCTGCTATTTCTAAATTCCATGAATCTACGGATCCTCCTTTGATGAGCAGCAGGCTATGCAAAACATTCATTAAAGGTGCAGTCTGTTAAGACCACCAGTTTTTCATCCTGCACCTCCGTGGGATCTTGATTTAGTGCTTCGCATTAACATCTCCCCTTTGAACCGGCTGCTACATGCGAATTAAAATATCTGTCATGGAAAACGGCATTCTTAGTGGCTATTACTTCAGCAAGAAGAGTCTCAGAGCTTCAAGCCCTGTCTATTAAACCACCATATCTGATTTTCCACAAAGATAGAGTATCTCTTAGGCCTAATCCATCCTTTGTCCCAAAGGTCTGCTCTAGTTTCTGTCTTCAACAATCCCTAGAACTACCAGTTTTCTTTCCAAAATTCTCTAATGAGGCAGAATACACTCTCCATAAATTGGATGTTCACAGGCAATTACGCTTCTATTTAGACAGGACCCAGCAACCGTAAGTCAGACCAGTTGTTTGTGTCCTTCTCAGATAATAAATTGGGCCAAACCATCACAAAAGCTACAATCTCAAAATGGATCAGAGATTGCATAACTCAGGCCTATTCTTCTTCAAATAAGCAACTCATCATCTATCAAAGCTCATTCTACCAGAGCTATGGCTACTTCTATAGCTTTTCATTCCAAGCTCGCTATTTGAAATTTGTGCTGCGGCTACTTGGTCCAACCCGCACACTTTCATTTCCCACTACAAATTGGATGTGGCATCTAAAGGACGAGCTTCATTTGGTTCCACGGTACTCAGGAGTGTTTTCCAGTGAGCCACCCAGGATTCAGGTGCTAGGACGCTGTCCCATCATTCAGAATGTAGGCGAGATAGGATCACATAACATCTTTTAGTTATGTACTCACCATAACTTCAGATGTTTGGGATCCATCTCGCCCATTCCTGATACCCACCCTCCTTCCCCTGCCTTGCAGATCAGAAGAGATAGAACGGTTTTGAGCTCCACTGTTTTTATCTTGTTTCATCTGACGATGTTATATAAGCAGGGTATGCATGTGTGCATGTATGCGGACAAACTAGATCTGGGGGACTGTTGGTGGTGCATCCTGGGATATAGTAAGCTCAGCCAATAAGAGACTTCGCTCTTTGGCATAAGCGTGAGCCGAGGGATCGGCTCCGAACCCATCATTCAGAATGTAGGCGAGATGGATCCCAAACATCTGAAGTTATGGTGAGTACATAACTAAAAGTTTACTTTAAGCCAAACTATCCATCTCATTGGTTTCTTTCCTGAATTTAAAAATTATGTATTATGTATACTCCATACCTTGAATGCCCTCAGACATCTCTGGTACTATCTTGACAAAATCTTACATATCCTTGAATCAGTTTATTTCTTGTGAAGGCAAGACAAGATGATAACCTTTGTCAAAATATACTGTTTCCAAATGGTTGTCTCAGACTATTACCTTTTGTTATACTCACCCTACCAAAACTACTCTAGCCAAGCTCAAGGCCCACTCTGCCAGGGCCTTGGCTCCATCTTTGGCTTTTTGGAAAGGGTTGAATTCTTCAAGTATTCTAGAAGCTGCTACTTGGCATTCCTTACCACTTTTACAAAGCACTATAAGCTTGATTCCTTCTCTGGTTCCAGCAAAGTCTGACATGGACCTATTCTCCAAGGGCTTCCAGACTCTTCTCCTTCCACCTTACAAATGTTAGCTAGGGTAATCTACCCCTGTCCTTACATTCACTGCTGCAGTATTCTTAACGATATGGTAATCCCTGCCACGGAAGCCCGACATCCAGCCAGTCTTCCAAAGACTTCTGAATTTAAAAGGTATGCCAAACATCGCCTTACATGCCCTGCGTAACATAAGGCACAAAGGTGAAGTTCAGGCTTACTGACGTTGCTGCCAGCCTGAACATATCTTTTACACTGTCATTCTGTTTACCTACGTCCGTCTTTTTCCAGTTACTGTTTTTGCAAGATAAGTGCTCCACTGGGGATTTTGTTTTTTTCGCATTTTTTTTTTGTGTTCCTTGAGGTTAATGTCATCCAGGAAGGGTAAATGCCAGTGTGGGAGACAGATTCCCCATAGAGACCTCCACAATAAGTGTATTTTTTGCTTAGGTGCTTCTCATGACCACACAGCTTGTTCTGTTTGTTAGGCATTTGTTCCAAAAACCCTTTGCAGTAGACTTTCTTCCCTTTCTTGTATCTTGAAAACCAGCATCTTAAGCTATTCGCTAAAGATACTATGGAAGGAATCTCCAACCCCAAGGGTCAGCCATTAAGGGAATAAGAAGGTGAAAAGAAGTATGACTGGAATCTTTCACTTTTCAGCCTCTGCCAGGTGTTTCTCCCAAGGTCCTTGTGTTGTCGGATTTCCCTGCCGCAACCATGTTGGAGGCCAGTGAGGATCCAGCAGGCAGCACATCCAAAGAGGCTTTGCAGATGTCTGTCTTGGACATTCAGAGGGAACTATGGTTGATTTTTTTGAGGGACCTAGGGGAGTTCCTCAGTTTTTAGTTGGGGAAGAAGTTTCTGCTACAGTTCTCGACTGTTGTCCTGGATCTGAGCCTTCTTAGGATGTACCCTTAAAAAAGAAACAAAAAATTAAACATGTTTCTTCTCCTTCTAGGGATCCACAAAGTGAGTAGCCAGTTTTCACTCGGGGGGGGGGGGGGTATTTTCTGCCTTAATGTCCTTAAAGCCTCCTCATGGGGTTTCAGTTCCTGCTTTTCCTTGGTCCTCTACTGTTAAAAGGCCTAGAGACCAGGATTCTTCTGAGAATGAGTCTGATTCTGCTGAAGAATCCCTAACTTATTCTATTCAGATTCCTTCGCCTTTGGACTATGGGTCGGAGGAGGAATCTGTTCATCCTGATGTTGGTTTGGAGGAAATTTCCTTTGGGGATACACACACTAATGAAGGATTTTTTTTTTTAAGTCGAATTGTACTTGGGTGTCTGATATCCATAAAAAGTACTATGAGTTGTTGCAGTTGGACTCTCCTAAACCTGTGGCTGTTCCTCCTGTCTTGGCTGCTTTACTGGATGCTTTCTCCAATGCCTCTCAGGCACCGGATTCTCTTCCCCCTGCTTCCAAGAAAACTGTTTGGTTTTATAGGATTCCTGAGGATTGTTCTTTTTTATGTAAATGTCCTGCTGCTGACCCCTGGGTAGTGTTCGTAGCCTCTGTGAAGCTGTCTCAAGTGCTTCCTTTGCCAAAGTTATTGCCTTCTGACAAGGACAGTAGAACTATGGACAGGCTGGGCAAAAAGGTTTACACTTCTGCTACCGTAGCTTTTAGGGCTATTAATTATCAGATCTGCCACCATAGCTTTTAGGGCTATTAATTATCAAACCCATATGTCCAGGTATGTGTTGGCTCTTCTTTCTCAAGCCTGTCAACTTTTATTTCTGATATTCCAGAATCTGAAGGTAAAACTTCTCTTCTTTCCTTGCTAGGGACTTTCTCTCAAGTTCATCATTCTATTAAATGTAGTTGTGATGCGGTGGATGCTTCTTCTATGGCTGCTGTTTTTGGTGCAGTTATGAGAAGGTATTCTTGGCTTAGGCTTCAACCTCTACCTGACGATGTTAAAGCTAAGTTGATGGATGCTCCTCTGGGTTCTAAACCTCTGTTTGGGGAAGCTGGTGCTGGTTTAAGTCTCTTCAGGGTAAAGGTAAGACCTTAAGAGAACTTAAACATGTTTGTTTCTCTTGTGCCTAAATTTCAGAGAAACTACCCTGCTAAGCCTGCCTTTGTTCACAGGCAGTCCTGTCCTTCTACTAAAGGTAAAAAGGGTGGCAAATGGACTCTTCCTGCTAAGACTACTCAATTTATGGTGCCCTGAAGCCTTCCTTTCTGGACAAACCAGATGGTGTGTGACTATCCATCCCCTCCTAGCCACATTACTCTTTTTCTTTGCTTTTCCCTTTCTTTTCCAGTTTGGCTTCAGATCACTCTGGATTCTTGGCTTCTATCAATTACTCATCAAGGGTACTTCATGGTGCAGAAATCCCATCCTCCTTTTATTGGCATTCCTCAGCCTTCTCGGAAACACTTTCCCTTTCCACCAGAGGTTCTTCAAGATCTCTTGTCTTAGGGTACTATTCAAGAGGTGCCTGTGTCCCAAAGGGGAAAGGGTTCTACTTTGACTGTTTTTAGTGCCCAGTAAAGAGGTCACTTGGGAGACCTATTCTAGACCTCTCATCTAAACACTTTTCTAAAGGTACCTTCCTTTTGGATGTTGTCCCTTCAGATTCTGTTTTCTCTCTTGCACCTTCAGGCCTATATGGTGTCTCTGGAACTCAACAATGCTTATCTCCATATTCTGATCCATCCTCTGTTCAGGAAGTTTTTAATTTTCTCTGTTGCTTCCTGCCATTTTCAGATGATGATCGTGTTTCATTGTTGCAGTCATCACACTTGGGTTATCTGCCTGCAGGTAGCCCTCAGTCGGCCCGAATATCAGAGACTTAGTATTTTTGCATTGGATGCTGTCGCTCCAGGACTGACGTCAGGTCATCAGGGCTATAAAAACAGGCAGCCGACACCATGACATCAGTCTTTCTTGCTGAGGAGCCCGACGCAGAGCAGTTCGCAAGTGCCGGTCACCCGCTACCTGAATTTTCATTTACAAATTGAATAATCCTGAAGTTTTCTAATGCAAAGTAACCCATTGGCGATCCTTTTTTCTTGCTCTAACCGATGTCAGAAAAAGTTAACAATTGTCTTGCCTGTGGAAAGCAAATTCCTCACAGAGATTTTCATTCTTACTGCATCACCTGTTTAGGCCCAGACCACGACGTACATCGCTGTCGGTTTTGTGCCTTGTTTAACACCCGAACCATTCATCGTCAGGCTCTCTTTGTCGCTAAATTCTTTCGCTCTCGATCTCCATATTCTGAAATGGATTCAGTAAGCCATCTGACTACCGATATTCTGAAAAAACATAAGGATAAAGACAGACAGCATAGGTCCAAAGCTGCCGACAACGCTTCCATTAAGCTAGTCGCCAGTCCGCCGGTACTCAGGTGCTTTTGCAGCCCCTGATGCCTGCTTCAGTGGATATGCAGGTCTCTGCCAAGACACATTTGGAATCTGGTATGCTGTGAGACTCTTAAACTATGGAACCTGTGGATGTCTCTACCTTGGACGGTCCGGTGCCTCTGTGCAGGCACCAGCTTCTGAGGCAGTTATTCTCTCAACTGATCTTAGACTCAAACCGACTTTTTTAACCAAAAACTACCGAGTTTCTTAGGCCCAAAGTACGCACTACACCTAGAAAATCAACGACCAAATGCATGCACCTGCTCCCATGCCACAAAAACAAAATGCTTACAGTGGTAGAAGACCTTATTACACTGATTAGGGGAAGTCCGCCTTTCCCTGCTAAGAGAAAGAGACCAGTCCCCTACACCTTCTACAGACCGGGAGTCCGATGAGACTGAGATTTCTGATTATGAAGACATGCCCTTATCTGCTTATGAAGATTCATATGCAGAGGAATCCATTCCCTCTGCCTCCCCACCAGAGGATTTTCCTTTTGGTGAAACCTTGCATACCTTAAGAGAGCATTTCCACTGGGAATGCCAAGACTATCCTCAGTCCAAAAAGAGACTCGGAGAATTCCTAGAGTTGCCACAGAACAGGCCTTTAACAATACCCCCTGTCCTGGATGTTGTTGATGATGTTTTTATGGAATCCAGTCACTTCTGACACTTTACCTCCTGCCCCTAAGAAACCAGACAGGTACTACAGAGTACCTGACACACACAAATTTCTTTTCATGAGTCCTACTGCTGACCCAGAGATAATTTCCCAGGGGTCTAAAGGTATTAAAGCTACTACAGCCAAGAATCCCACCCCTTCAGACAGGGATTCCAGAGCTTTGGACAGATGGGGTAAGAAGGTATATACCTCTGCAACTCTTGCTATTAGGGCACTGAATTGTCAGTTTCACATGCTGGAGTACCAGCAGTATCTTATGGAACTTATTAAACAAAAAGTGGCAACCTTTACAGACTGCAGAAAATAAAAAATTGCAGGAGCTTATGCACTCTGCAAGCCAAGTCAGTAAGCATACTTTGCAGTGTGACTTTGATGCCCTAGAAGTATCTTGCCGGGCAGCAATCACTGGATCCGTACTGAGAAGACTTGCTTGGCTTAAGGAGCAGACCTTGCCAGACCATGTCAAATCCGCTCCTTTGAACAAGGACATTTAGGCATCAAAGCAGAAGAGGTTCTTAAAAAGATGGAAGAAAAAGCTAAGTCTATGCAGACTGTTAAAGAATTCTTACAAGCGCAACCTCCTAGATTCCGTAGGCATTGCCCTTCCAAACACTGGTCCTTTCCAGTCCCCTCCAGGCCTTCTCAAACCAGACCCAGGAGAAACAGACCACCCAGACTACAGTCACAGGGTATGCAGAGATCTAAGCATTGGAGTGCCCCCACACCTAAAGCAGGGAGTGATAAGCCACTTCCTTACGGAAAAAAATCACAAATGACTCTACTCCACATCTCTGCCCAATTACTTATGCCCCTAGGAGGAAAACTTGCCTTTCATGCAAAAAATTGGATGCCCATCACACAGGTCTGGTGGGTCTTCAACATTGTATCCCAGGGGTACAAATTTTATTTCCATTCACTGCCAACCCCAAGCGGGTTTCCAGACCTTCCTCCAAACCAGTGGGCAGAGGCTCAAAGCCAAATAGCTTCCCTCCTCAATATCAGAGCTATTCAGCCGGTTCCAGTAGAACATATAGGGGTCAAGGATTCTACTCCAGACTCTTCCTGGTACCCAGGAAAGAGGGCTCTTGGTGCCCAATCCTGGATCTTTCAATTCTCAGCACCTTCCTGGTGGTACCAAAATTCAAAATGCGTACCCTGCAACAGCTTCTACCTATGCTAGCCAAGGATGCCTGGTTAGTCATACTAGACTTAAAAGAAGCCTATCTGCACATCCCCATAAAGGAGTCATGCAGGAAGTATCTATGTTTCAGGGCAGGATCTATGGATTATCAGTTCTCTGGACTTCCCTTTGGCTTATTTACTGCGCCCAGAGTTTTCACAAAATGCCTGCCTCCAGCCATTGCATACTGCAGGCAGAGAAATATCCAAATTTTCACATATTTGGACGACTGCCTGATTCAGGCAGACAGGAATTGCTGTTGCAGCACCTGACATTTGTGAAACACCTTCTCACGTCCTTGGGGTATACCATCAATGGGTACCCAGTCAAAAGACTGTATTCCTGGGAGCAAGCTTGGACACAACATCCCAGATGGTATTCCTCACTTCAGAAAAACAAGTCTATCTGACAGCCTACTTCAAACAAATGGCCACCAGAACCCAGCTATCCACAAGAAAAATACTGCAGGCCCTAGGGTTCATAGCTTCATGTATACTGTTAATTCCATATGCAAGACTGCATATGAGGAAACTTCAATGGTACTTAAAAAGTCTTTGGTGCTAACATTCTCAGGACGTGGAAAAAGTTATTCGTATCATACCCTGTCTAAGGACAGAGTTCCTTTGGTGGGCAGAAGCATGCTACCACAAGGGACTGCCCTTTTCTCAACCCCACACCGCCAAGACCCTAACCACAGATGCATCAGACTATGCCTAGGGAGCACACATGGACGGCAAATGCATTCAGGGCCACTAGAACCCAAGTCAAATTCATCTGCACATCAACCAAAAAGAGATGCTAGCTGTGCAGAACGCCCTGACGGCTTTCAAATCCCTACTCTTTCCAGGACAACTGCTAATAAAAACAGACAACACCACAGTTATGTGGTACATCAACAAGCGGGGGCTAACCCACTCCTACCCACTCTGCAGGTTAGCCATGGCCCTGTGGCACATGGCCTTGGACATGCAAGTCTATCTGCAAGCTCAGTTCCTGCCAGGCAAATAAAACTCACTGGCAGATGACTTAAGCAGAAATCTCCTAGACCCACACGAGTGGCAATTGGAGCCCAGCACCTTCAACCTTCTGATTCAGAAATGGGGGACCCCAATAGGTGGATCTCTTTGCCTCCCCCTACAACCACCAGCTCAGCAAATCCTGCACAAGGAATCCTCACAGCAGGGTCTGGAAAGTGGATGCTGTATCTTCAGTGGGTAAATCTCTCAATCTATGCCTTTCCCCCACTGCCCCTTCTCTCGAATATTACTCAAGACAGGACAGACCAAGGACAATTCTGACTGGCCTAGACTGGCCGCGCCAGCACTGGTACCCACTCCTGCGCAGCCTGTCACCGGTGCCTCCCCGGCACCTACATCAGAACCCAACCCTGCTCTCTCAGCAGGAGGGACAGATTTTGCATCCACAACTGCAAGCCCTAAATCTTGCAGTCTGGCTTATTCCTTGAATTCTCCCCCAGCAACCCTAAGCAAGCAGGTGCTGGATGTCATTCTTGAAGCCAGAAGACCCAGTACAAGGAAAAACTTATGCTGATAAGTGGAAAAGGTTCTGCTCCTGGATTCTATATAAAGAAGAGGACACAACTCTGCCCTCCCTGCCTCTAATCCTGGATTACTTAGAAGAGCTACTCCACACAGGTCTGTCCTTCTCCTCCATTAAGATACATGCCTCAGCCATTTCGGCTCATTACAACACTGAGCCACCTCTCTTCTCGCACCCTCTTATCAAACAGTTCCTGAGAGGGGCAAACAACTTAAGGCCACCAAGGAGAGCACCCACCCCTGCTTGGGACCTTAACTTTGTACTGGAAAAACTCACGCTCCCCCCCCCCCTTTGAAGCTGCTGCGTCAGCAGACTTAAAATTTCTCACTTGGTAAACAGCCTTGCTTCTGGCCATCACTTCAGCTAAATGCTGTGGAACCCTTCATTATTTTCCATGCGGACAGGGTTTCCCTCAGGACTAACCCTTCCTTCAAGCCTAAAGTGGTGTCCAGTGTGGCTCTTAACCAATCCATCCATCTGTCAACTTTCTTCCCTTATCCTCAAAATAAAGGGGAAAGGATCCTGCACTCCTTGGACGTGTACAGTCAGCTCAGATTCTACCTTGATAGGACTAAACCCTTCAGAAAATCTGACCAGTTACTAGTCAACTTTGCAACAGGGGCAGAGGGCAAGGCCATTTCAAAACAAACAATTTCCAAATGGATAGCACACTGCATCCATTTCTGCTACAAGCACCATGGGAAATCAACCCCTCAGGGGGTCAGAACACATTCCACTAGGGCAACATCTACCTCTACAGCATTTCTCAGGGGAGTCCCTACCAGGGACATCCTGGAAGCTGCTACCTGGAGTTAAGTACACACCTTCACCAAGCATTACCACCTGCCTATCTTTTCCAAATCCAGGGCAGGTTTCACAACAGCAGTCCTGCAAGGCATACTAGCCAGCCCTACCTCTTCTTGACTGCCTCCACCCTTCTTCAGCTTTGGGAATCCACCCAAGTGTGATGACTGCAACAGTGAAACACGAAGAACATGGTACAGTTGTGTACACTTACCATAAATATAGATGTTCGAGTCTATTCACTGTTGCAGTCCTGTTTTCCCTCCCTCCAGCCCCCTGGTTTTCTCTCTCTCTCTCCTCTCTCTGGCTATTCCTACTGGTATTGGTATTTACTTTTTACTGGTGGTGTTTTCCCCACCATAACGTAGCTCCCTATTTGGGGGGGCTCCTGACATTTGGGGCAAGAAAAACTGATGTAATGGCATCGGCTGCCTGTTTTTATACCCCTGATGAGGTGACGTCAGTCCTGGAGTGACCGCTTCCAATGCAGTGTCTGGTATTCGGGCCGACTCAGGGCTACCTGCAGGCAGATAACCCATGTGTGATGACTGCAACAGTGAATACACTAACATCTACATTTATGGTAAGTGTGCACAACTGCACTTTCTCTGCTTTGCCCTCTGGCCTTTCTACTGCCACAAGGGTGTTCACCAAATGCCCTGCTCCTGTGATTGCGTTTCACAGACTTACAAGGGAACCAAATATTTCCTTACTTGGACAACCTGTTGATTAGGTGTCTTCTCCAGAGACCCTTTTTCGAAATCTTCATTTTGCCGTATCCCTTCTTCAGAGACTAGGATTCACTGTAAAATTCAAAAAGTCTTCTCCAACTTCTCAGGATCATTTTTCTGGGTTGCAGGATTCTGATGTTGCCAATGCTTACATCACTGCTCCCTCCAAAGGCCTTAACTCTCATTGCTTTCTTTCACTCTTTTTTTTTTTTTTTTTTTTTCCCCCACTGGCTTCCATTACTGCCAGGGAGTTTGAGAGTTCTAGTTTCATGGCATCCACCATTCTGATATTCCCTCTGGCCAAACTTCATGTGAGAAAGTTTCTGTGGTTTCTGAAGTAAGTGTGGCTTCAACATGCTCATCCTCTAGAATTTGTAGTTCCTCCTCTTTCTTGTCTCAGACAGGAACTTCTCTGGTGGATTCAGCAGTTCTCTGTGAATCCAAGGATCCCTTTTCATCCCCCTCTTCTCTCTCGGGTATTGTTCACGGACACCTTTGACATGCGATGGGGGGTGACTTTTGACTCCCTAAAGGTACAGGGGGTGTGGTCTCAGCAGAGGGAGCACATCAGTGTCAAAGGGACGAGACCCCTTCTGTTGGCTCTTCAGGCCTTTTCAGTCTCTTTTCTCCAGGGCCTCTCAAGGTATTCACAGACAATACCAAAGCAGTGTGGTATGTAAACAAGCAGGGCGGAAAGAGATCTTATCTTCTTTGCCGGTTGGCACTTCTGGTATGGGATCTTGCTGTCCAAGTGACTCTTCAGGCAGTTTATATCCCTGCTGGTCAGAACATTGTGGTAGACACTCTGAGCAGGTCCTTAACTCAGTCCCACAAATGGATGCTTCACAGTTAGTGGGATACTTCTCAAGTGGATCTTTTTGCCTCCCCTCTGAACAGAACTTCCTCTGTTTTGTACCAGAGTCCTAGGTCCTCGAAGGTGGACGCCCTATCATTCTTTTAGAAGGGGATGTTTCTTTATGTATTCCCTCCCCTTCCTCCCATTCCAAACATCCTGTTCAAAATCCAACAAGATGCTCCGAAAATCTTGCTGGTGACTCCCTTTTGGCCGCACTGGTTCCCTCCTCTTCCACATCTAGCCAGGGCAATCATCACAAGTTACCTCGCAGATGGATCTAATCACACAAGATAAAGGATCACTTATCCATCCCCACCTGTCCACGCTTTACCTGACAGTGTGGATGATAGGATTTTGATTCCGCACAGACACCTTTTTTATGAGTACATGCTAATAGTCCTGCAGGAGGCCAGGAAACCTATGACTAGGAAAACCTACTTTATCCAAATGAAAGAGGTTTTCTTTTTGGTATCTGTCTCATAACCTGGACCCACTTACTGTGGATGCTCCTTTGGTTCTGTTTGTGTGAGTTGCTCAATGCAGGTTTGGCCTATTCTTCTATTAAGGCCCACCTATTAGTTATCTTTGCCTTTTTCACCAGCATTTAGCTGCTTTATTTGAGGTGAGACAATTAAAGTCGTCCTTAATATTAGACCTCCCAGGAAGCCTATTCCTCCTCCCTGAGATCTTAATCTTGTTTTGGAGAAGTTGACTCAGGCTCCTTTTCAGCCTGCTGCTTCAGCTTCTTTGCAGCACTGTTCCTGGAAGACTGTTCTTTTGTTAGCGCTTACTTCTGCCAGACAGGTTGCAGAGTTGCAGGCCCTTATGACTTGTCCTCCTTTTTTTATTTTTCATGAGGACAGAGTGTCATTGTGCATTAACTCATCTTTTTTTGTTGAAAGTGGTTAATGAGCCATCACTTAGCCTTAGTCATATTCAAATAAATTCTAACAGAAAATCTGATCTGTTGTTTGTTTCTTTTCATCCTAGATTTTTGGGGCTTGCTGTATCCAAGCAAACTATTTCTTCTTGGATTTCTAAGGCTATTTTCTTTTGTTAAACGTTTTATGTCAAGAGCCTTCCTTTTCAATTAAGATTAATTCTATTAGAGCTATGCCTTCGTCTGGTGCTTTTTTCAAAGGCTTGGATCCTAATTCTATTCTTGAAGCAGCTACCTACATTTCTGTGCATAACTTTACCAAACACTGCAAGTTGGATGGCATTTATAGAACTAGGGCTGGTTTTACTAGTTCACATGTCCTTCTGTGCTCATGTTACAGTATTCCAAACTCTTGGTGTTTTCCTCTCTTGTTACCTGAATGTCCAGCCACTAAGCAACTATACAAAAGCTGCTAGTCACTGCAGGGTATGTAGGACTCTGATGTTGGCTAAGGGAACGTGTGCCATAAAAGTGACATCTGAATGCTCCAGACCTCAGAACAACTCTGCAGCCAACAGAACGTCAGCTGTTCCTGCCTTACCACCTGTCGAATCGAAATTTCTAAGATAAGTGCCCCGTTTGGGACATTTTGTTCTTTTGGGTCACTGCATGCCTGTTTAGGTTTGTCATCCAGGAAGAGAAGGTGTAGGTGCAGTCGACAGATCCCTCATAGATGCCCATGAGCTTTGCCTTTTTTGTTCAGAGCCTACACATGACCATAAGTCCTGCTCCATCTGCCAGACCTTTGTTCCAAAAACCCTATGCAGCCATCTGCAAGCATTGAACATTTATCTTGAGAATCAGCGCCTTAAGCTCTTTCCTTTAGGTCTGGTCAGCCTATCAAACCACCTAAGGAAAAAGGCCAAAAAAATTGCTAGGCCTGAATCCATAGCTGCACCTCCTCCACCCGACATCCCTCCTGTGGCTGACAGCCTGGAGGAATGATCGGTCACCACTGATATAGGCACTGTGAGTACCGTTGTGGAAGCCACAGAACCCAGAGCGGAAGGGACATCCTCAGAGGTAATACAGATGTCTGCTACCAACGGTGAGGAGGAACCTCGGCTTGTACCAGCTGCCCAGCCAGATCCCTCCACTACTTTGCAGGTTGCTGATCCCAGACCTACCTTGGTTCCGATGCCCGCTAGGCCTTCCCTTAATAGGAAAGAGAAAAGAAAACATGTTTATTCCCAGTAGAGAGCCAGCCAGATTGGCAAACTTTTTGTCAAAGCCTTTTCAATGCCTTTATGGAACTCTGAGGCCTTCTACACCCTTAGCCTCCCCAGTGGTTCCTCCTGTGATGAGCCCTAGACCTTACATACTTCCCAAGTTGAAACTGGGGAATCCTTTGACTCTTCTTCAGGGAATTCCGTGTCATATGTCTCCCAATTGCCATCGCCCCTTGGCTATGACTCCCCTGAGGAAGAATCTGCAGAAACAGATTCCCCGAGTGAGGATCTCACCTTTGGGGAGACCATTTCAAAAATGAGGGAACATTTCAAATTGGACTCCTCTGAGATGACAGAAGTTCAGAAAAGACATTATGAACTTCTTCAGAAGGACTACCCTGCCACTTCTGCTGTACTGCCAGTACTACCACCATTACTGGTTGCATTTAATGCTGCATATGTTAATCCTGATTCTTAGCCTCTTGCACTTCAAAGGTGTGACAGATTCTACAAGGTCTCTGAGGGAGCCAAATTCCTTGTTAAGTGCCTTGCAGCAGATTCTGGCACTGTATCAGTGTCAGCTGATAAGGCAACTAAACTCCTTCCATCCGCCTCACTTCTCTCCACAGACAAAGACACCAAGGCCATGGAACGCCTTGGTAAGAATGTCTACATCTCATCTACCTTGACATTCAGGGCAATAAATTATCAAACCCATATATCCAAATATGCCCTAGCCCTATTGGGACAAGCCACCAAACTTCTGAGTGAAATTCCAGACTCTCCTGACAAGGCTCAGATATCCAGCCTTGTATCTCTATCCTCTCAGGTCACTAGGCATTCCATTAAGTGCAGCTACAATGCAGCTGAAGCTTCTGCCAGGTCTGCTGCAGCTGCCTCAGTCCTGAGAAGATATTCCTGGCTAAGGTTACAGCCCCTACCTGATGACATTATGGCAAAACTTTTGGATTCGCCTCATGATAACTCTGCCCTCTTTGGGACAAAGGTGGCTGAGGTTATTCAAAACTCTGCAACAGAAGGGGAAGGTGTTACAAGACCTGAAGCACCTGTTTGTTTCTCCTATCCCCAAAGTTCACAGGAACCACCACTCAAAAACCCAATTCATCAGGAAACATTCAGCTCCACCTCCTCTTTCCAGGAGCAAAAAGACTGCCAGTAAGCAAACAACTCCTTCCAGGCCTGCTCAGACTTCAGCCCAGAAGCCTCAATTTCAAGACAATCCAGAAAAAAAACATTGACTCCATCCCCCTATGCCTAAAGCTCCCTTACTGACATTCCTGTTTGGAAAAACATCACCACAGACAGCGAGGTCTTATCCATTATAGAGAGGGGTTATTTCATGATCTGGATCACAACTCCTTCCTTGAGGGCATTCCATAGCACCCCCAAAGAACAGCTTCCATTATTTCATCCAGTTACAGACAGCCTCATTGCCCATGGAATTCAACCTGTCCCTCTGACAGAAAAGGGAAATAGTTTTTATTCCAGACTCTTCCTAGTCCCAAGGAAAGGTGGCCCCTGGAGACCAATCCTAGATCTTTCCCACTTCAGTCTTTTCCTGCAAGTGTCCACCTTTTGAATGCTCACTCTGCTGACCCTCTTCTTTTTGATTTTCCCTCAACGGTTCTTGGACATCATAGATGCCTACCTGCACATCCCCATAAGCTCCAATTACAGGAGATACCTGCACTTCTCTGTGGCCTCCTCACATTTTCAATTCTCTGCCTTGCCCTTTGGACTTTCTACAGCACCAAGGGTCTTCACCAAGTGTTTGGCACCAGTGGTGCCCTTCTGCAGGATCCAAGGGATTCAGATTTTCCCCTACTTAGATGACCTAATTCAGGCAGACTGCACAGAATCCCTGCAATGCCATCTACAAACAGTAATATCACTTCTGCAAGCACTGGGCTTCAAGATAAATTATCCCAAGTCCAACCCGACCCCCTCTCAGGACCAAATATAGCTGGGGTGCAGAATAAGGATGGATGTCTTGAGGGCTTTACTGCCACCTCAAAAGGTGATAAATTTAAGGCAATACTTGGTCACTGTCCTTAAGGCCACAGACATGACTGCCAAGCAGTACCTCAGACTCCTGGGTCATATGGCATCAACCATTCCCATGTTGCCATTGGCAAGGCTCCAAATGAGAAAGCTAGAATGGTACCTAAGGTCTATATGTACACAGCACCTATCCTCTAGAGTACATAATCTCCTTCCTACCTTGTCTCAAGAAAGAGATTCAGTGGTGGTTGAATCAAGTGAACTGCAACCCAGGACTCCCCTTACAGACCCCCTTGCCAGTGTGTGAGATGTACACAGATGCCTCGGATATGGGTTGGGGAGCAGACATGGGTTCCTTAAGAGTCCGGGGCACTTGGCTGGACTCCATCAAACAAGAACATATCAATATCAGAGAGGTGAGAACAATTCTTTTGGCCCTAAAAGCCTTCCAACACATGCTGAAGCAGGGCCCACTAAAATTGTTCACAGACAACACTATAGTTCTGTGGTATGTGAACAAGCGGGGAGAACAAAATCCTACTTGCTATGCAGACTAGCTCTCCAAGTGCGGGAGCTTGCCACAAAACAGGCAGTATATATCCCTTCAGAGCAGAATACTCAGGCAGACACCTTAAGCAGGTCCATGTCACAGTCCCATGAATGGATGGTCCACAGGGATGTGTTTGTGGACATAGTCCACAAATGGGGTACACCTCCGATAGATTTGTTTGCCTCACCTATGAACAGACAACTTCCATCCTTTTGCACCAGGCTGCTCAGTCCTATGGCAATGGACACCTTCTCAGTCTCTTGGAAGGGGATGTTTCTGTATGCATTTTCCCCCTTCCCAGTACTTCAGAAAGTCCTACCGAAAATCCAGCAGAGCAAACCAAAAATCTTGTTGGGGACTCCCTTTTGACCAAGATAGGACTGGTTCCCCCCTCCTTCTGCATTTAGCTAGGGTCAAACACCACAAGTTACCTCACAGAGTGGACCTTCTCACACAGGACAAGGGATCTCTAATCCATCCGCACATACAATCTCTGAACCTTACCCTGTGGGTGATAGAATTCTGATCCCTTACAGACACCTCTACAATGAGGACATGCTCACAGTCCTGCAGGTGGCCAGGAAACCTAATACTAGGTGATCTTATATATCTAAATGGAAAGGATCCTCCATATGGTGTCTACAAAGACATTTGGACCCTTTCCAGAGTGATGTCTCTTTGAAACTGTCATACCTGTGTGAACTCTTGCAGACAAGGGTTGGCGTGCTCCTCTGTTAAAGCCTACCTTGCTGCTATTTCAGCTTGTCTGCCTCTGGACCCCCCTTTAGCTTCTCTATTGCCTGCAAAGTTTCTCCTAAAGGGAGTGCTGCATCTCAGGCCCCCCAGGAAACCCATCCCACCCTTCATGGGACCTGAATTACATTTTGGAGAAGCTCACGGTGGCCCCATTTGAACCAGCTTCGAAGGCCTCTCTCAAACACTGCATTTGGAGAACAGTACTCCTAGTAGCCTTCACATCAGCTAGAAGAGTGTCAGGCTCTCATGGCCATTCCCCCTTTCCTCATCTTCAACAAAGGCAGGGTAACCCTTAGGACCAACCCTTCCTTCATGCCCAAGGTGGTCAATGAGCTATCCTTAAACCAAGCAATTCACCTTCCCACCTTTTTTGCCCATCCTCAGAGTGACAGTGAGAGTCTTGCATTCCCTTGATGCATGTAGACAGCTTCGGTCTTACCTAGATAAGACCAAATCTATTAGAAAATCAAACCACTTGTTTGTCTCCTTTCACCCTACGGCCCTGAGGAAAAAAGTAACAAAACAGACAATTTCAGCCTGGATTTCCAGAGCAATTTCCTTCTGCTATGCATACCATGGGAAATCCATGAGGTCCAAAATTAAAGCACATGCCACTAGGACTATGGCTTCATCTGGAGCCTTCTTTAAATGATTGGACACTGCCACCATTTTACAGGCAGCTAGATGGTCCTCTGTCCACACCTTTACCAAGCATTACAAATTGGACCACATTTCCAATTCCATGGCTGGATTTGCCAGGGCAATCCTCCATGGATTTATGGAAAATAATTCCAAGCCACTATCCTCTTCTTCCCAGTGAGCTTTGGCACTCACCCAAGAGTTTGGAATACTGCATTATAAAAATAGGACATAGAATAGTTGTGTAAAATCTTACCATATGCAAAAACAAAAACGGCCAGCACCACATAGTGAAACACAATTTATTATGGCAGCTCCAATAAACTATAACACTATAAACATAGAACGGAGGCCATTCACCAACAGGCTACTTTATTTGGAGATAAGCTAATAGGGTGCAGTCCTTGTGGTCACTGTACCTCTTGTAAACATGTTTTGAAGTCCAAGCATTTTACCAGTGCAAATACCTCTAAGGTTTATGATGTCATATTTTTTGGAAATTGCAGCACAGATTGGCTTGTTTATTTAGCCAGCTGTTCTTGCTCAGCCTTCTATACTGGACAAACTTCAAGGCCCTTTCGCATTCGTATTTCAGAACACCTTAGTGACATTCAAAAAAAAAGAATTTCTAGTTCATTATACAAACCTACCATAATAAACTGTGTTTCACTATGTGGTGCTGGCCATTTTTGGTTTTGCATTAGGTCTGTTGGCCTTTGCACCTGGCTTACTTACGGTTCCTGTGTGTGTGATCTAAAGTCTTACCATAACCATATATATCCTTCTCTTCCATGTTGTAGTATTCCTTCTCTCCCTCCTTCCCCTAAACTGTTCCTTCTTGGATGACACTGGACTTGTACAGTTTTACTGGGACTGGGGTCCAACTTGAGCACTCAGTTCTGTGGTCTGGTACGTGCAGACATTACTTTTATGGCCCACGTTCCCTTAGCCAACATCAGACATCCCACATACCCTGCAGTGACTAGAAGCTTTTGTATACTGGATGGATATTTGGTTAGCAAGATAGGAAATCCCCAAGAGTTTGGAATACTGCAACATGGAAGAGAAGGACATCTGTGTTTATGGTAAGATTTTACACAACTATTCTTTCGTCATGTTTTTTAAGGGACTCTTCTGCTCTTTCCTCCTCCCAAGTTTCCTCTTCAGCTTTGGCACTCCCCCATGTCGCCAAGAGTACTGCAGTAGTGAATGTAAAGACATAGTACGTTAGTGTAAAATCTTACCATAACTGTAGATGTCCTTGCCTTCACTGCTGCAGTATTTACTCCCTCCCTCCATCCCCCTAGTTCTTTACCTTCCTAGATGTACATCTTACTTCTTGGGTTCTTTGGACTGGTGTTCCTTCTGGGGTAATCTGTTCTGTTTTTGGTAATCCTGAATGTCACCTTTATGCTCTACGACATGCAGGGAGTGTATGGTGACAATCGGCATACCTTTTAAATTCAGAAATCTTTGTAAGACTGGCAGGACGTCAGGCTTCCATGGCAGGGAATCCTATGTTGTTAAGAATACTGCAGCAGTGAAGGTAAGGACATCTACCATTGTAAGATTTTACACAACTGTACTGTACTGCTAAGGCTACTGGAGCAGTAATCAATATGATGAGCATAGTACTGTCATGCAAGTAAACTTACCATACCAGTAGATGTTCGAATGATCAATGCCACAGTATCTGCTCCCTCTCTACATCCCACTTTTTGTTTATTGATTATGTCACGGTGTGTATATATTTTTACTCCTATGTCTCAGGGCTCAGCCTCCTCTCCATTGGCATGAAATCTCTGAAGGGCTTGAAGTTCAAACCTGTGTTTTAGGCAGCTCAGCTTGTGCTGCCTAATGGACTGAGCTCTTGGAATATGCCCTGAGGCTTTGGAAACTGGCCAGCTATTATGTCTGTGGCAGGATATAACCCATATAGCTAAGGCTACTGTAGCAGTGATGATTTGAACATCTCCTGTTATGGTAAGTTTACTTACATAACTGTACTTTCATGTTTAGTCTTGCATTGAGCAACAATATCTCTTGACTTTTTTGGTTTTGATTTATGTTAGAGAGGGTTGTCTGGTTGGCCATGACTGAAAGAGGCACTGTGGGGAGGATGATATTTTAATTAATATTCAGAAGTCTGGAACATTTGTAAGGTTGGTATACTAGCCGCTCAGTACTGCTTTTTGCAAACACTTTAAGTTGAATGTATTCTCCAGGAGCAAGGCTGGCATCCTACTGTTTTATAGGTCTTCTAATTTATTATTAGGACTTGATATCAGGGTAAGTACAGCTGTAGCACTGTTTCTGTGCTGTATTCATACATCTTACTGATGCAGTTACCCTGTGTTGAGTATTGTACATCTGTGATGTACCAAAGCAGTAAATGTTAAAATGAATGAATCACTGCTGGAATAGGAACTCCAGCTTTCTTCACCACCTTCAAAATATAGATATTTATTAAAAAAAAAAAAGCTCAAAGTTACAAAAATCTACAGTGGCACCCCACAGGATGGGTGCAAGGTGTGGGGCATCATATTTATTCTTTGTAATGTATTTTCTTTTAAGATCTGACAGTAAAGGGTTACTTTTGAGCCCACAGAGGTGAGATGTGTTCCCTTCATGGGCACATGACACAGCCAGACTTGGCACCTGTCTAATATGGGATCTTAAAAAAAGAAAAAGTTCTGGGTGTGCTTTTCTACCATACTTAAGTGGTTTAAGAAGACCAACTCACCTGAAGTGGGTTCCAAAGCTCTGGAAGTTTGGTCAGTTTGACTGAAGTTGCAAATTACTAACTACTGTGCTTTATGAATACTGATGCAGCAGTGTTGCTCTGACTATAACATCTATAACTATGGCATGTCACAGATTTAATATTTTCTTAAGTCATATCTTCCATTTGTACACAAGACCATATACTGCATGTCAGACCTTGGAGAAGGAATCTGGAGCAATCCATGCAAGAGTGTAATCTAGACAGTGAGCTAAAGCACTCAGATATAGTGAACATAATGATTGCTTGTTCCTGTTCTAGTTGTGTTCATGAAAAATATTACCTTCATGGATGGCCAGTCGTAACACTTGGGTTTACCAACATTTTGTCTTTTCCAAGGCAGAAAGTTTAGCTGTTCCTGCATCCCTGAAAGACAGTAGTGATCTCCTGGCTTCATGCTAGCATCCAATCAAACATTGTTTTTATGCGTATTCATTCATGGGGCCTTTTCAGTCATGACCTTGCCCATAGGGGCAAGAACAAATACAGTATGTAGACAGGTTAGAGTAGCCATTTAACTTGCAGGTTTATGAGAAAGCCGGAATACCTGTAGAAAACCATGCAGACTCCACTGAAACAGTGAGCAGAGGTATGGATTGAACTTCAAACACTGACTTGAGGCAGAAGTCTTAGCCACTAAGCCATCAAGGCTTTCATAAATGGTTCTCTCTCCCCTAGCTTTTCATGGCACACTAACTCTGAAGTAATTTCATCTATGTAGTCATTTGCTCCTCAGCTATAAATTAATTTTCAAAGTATTGTTGATGGTTATGATAAGTGTTCATGTTTTACTACATGTAACTCTAGCAGTATGAGAGGATAAGGTGGTGACATAACACTGGTAAATTGAATTGTCAAAGAAATTGGCAAACATCCTGGAGAGTGTACATTCACCTGTTCTGATGTCAGTTTCTGCATAGGGTAGTGTAATCCAGATGACTTCCCAAAAACAGAAATATTAAATTATTTTTTTTAATTAACAAAATTGTGTCCTTAGTGCTGCTAGAAGAAAAAAAAAGAATAGCAGTGGCATTGTCCTTTAGTGTTCACAATGATCTTGTCTGATTTTGTCAAAGGATGAGCTTAACACTTCTAAAGTGTTTTCTCATATTACGTACACTGCAGCTCTATGATGTAGACTTTTTATAAGACATTTGCAAGGGAGTATTTTGTTTTGTTGTAGGAAACTCCATTCAAACATCAGGGATCTACTTCCATTCCATTGATGGATTGACATCAATCTGTGGATAGAACACAGAGATGCAACATTTTCCAGGTACCTGAAAAAGTTTGTGAGGGTAGGAGGAAAAAGAATAACAAAAGTTTGCCAGATTCTTCTGGTAAGGATGAGGTTTTATTCAGAGTTTTTCTTCTTTTTCACAGGATGTTGATAACATTACTTCTCAATGTTCAGGCTGCCTACTAGAATGTATTTCTTTAAAATACTGCCAGTGACTGGTCTGCAATGCCCATAGTGGCTGAGTGAATATATAAACATCTGTCTGTGAGTTATGGTTTATATAATTATCATTATATTGATCCTGCAACTCTGTCTCTTGCCTGCATCAAATCAAAGTGAAAGAATGTACCTTGGCATCTTTTTCCATTTGAAGAAAAAAAAAAAAAAGATTCTAGATAAATAAAGGAAAAATGCATGTACTGCTTTGCTCCAAATCTTTAAACAATTGTACCTTCTACTCTAGTTTCAGAAGACTTTTAACACAGATAAGCCAATTTATGGAGAGAAAGAGTTTCAGTAGAAATGTAGCAGAGGGATTTCCAGGATGGTTGCACACTAATCAACAGCATAACTTCAGCACTCCCAGTGTGAAAACAGAAACTGAGAAAGAGGTGTGTGCCATTTTTTTTGGATAAACTTCAGTTACTGGCTAGTAAATACACTGCCTGGATGCCAGCAATGAAGACATTTGGAAAACCTGAAAGATGATCAACCAGAAAAAATGAAGCAAAAACATTATCTGGGAAGGATTCTGCGGTTGTTCAGCAAAAAATAATTCAAGTCCGAGCTTTGGTAATGGCTTCCAGTAATTTAAAGGAAAAAAAATCAAATGTACGTTAAGGTGATTAAATGAAACATTGAAAGACTGTATCAATTCAAACAAAAGGCTGGAAAAAATAGAAGCTTTAAATAGCCATTCAGATTAACTGCAGAAAAATCAGAGGTTGACATGAACAAAAAGCTGTCTGAATATTAAGTTTCTCCAGAACGGTTTAAAAAAATACTAGAGTTAGAAGACAGAGTGCACAGACAGAACCTGAAATTTTCTGCTGTACCAGAAACAGTCGAAGGAACAGACTATTAATTTTATGAAAACACATAAGCAACAGGACTGGTGTTCCTCATCAGAATTTGGTAATTGAAAGGACACTGAGTGTATGCCCCAGACTTGGCCATAAGAAAGCAGCCATGACCTGTATTAGTAAAGATGCAATCATACCATCAGAAAGAGTTCATCATGATGAAATTGTGGCAGAAGGGCAAAGTATTATTAAAATTGTAGAGAGTAGAGTGTTTGTAGAACATGATTATTCACTGTATACCAGACAGACGAGAAGAACATTTATCCCAAGGAATCAGGGAATGTTGAAATGCAGGTATGAGATTTAAGCTGCTGTATCTAGCTGTCTTCAAATTGTTTTTTCCTGGAGGATCAGTCATTTTTTTGATGCAGAGCAAGCTGAAGAGGAAATAAAAATGTTTATACAACAAAAAGCGAGTCAGCAAGCAGAAAGGGATTCTGCTTCTCACTCTTCTGATGGTAAGGTTCATAGAGAGATTTTGCCAGTGAAACCTTTTCCAATGTTCCAAAGGAATATGTTTAAGACATTAAAAACCACAGGAGTTGACTAGAATAATCAGCAGTACCTTGTACTTAAACCAGAGTGTTGTGGTGAGAGATGGAGATGAACAGGAAAACGGCTAACAACTCTGAAATTAGTGAATAAATGGAAGGCTATAAAGTATCTTATCACATTTGTGAAATATGGTTTTGCAAGAAAAGGTTGAAAAACACTGGACTTTTGACACATTGTTAAACTTGTGGGTGGACTGTAAAGCATATACCTCACTTTATATTAGTCTTGTTTAGGAGGACTCTAAAAGGGGGAGGGGGAACTGTATGTGAAACAGTCTGTTCTTATTAGTGTTTGTATACATTTCATGATATAAACTGCATGTTGTACACAGGAAAACAGTTTTTCATAGGAGTATTTTAAATGTGTGGTGTCTTTCAGGGACTGTTGTGTGTGTTAGATATTAAAGTAAACAAGTACTTTTTATTTGTATAAAGTTATAGGTTTTACAATATAACAAGAGAAAAGAATGCTTGACAAAAGTAAGTTTAATGTTCATGTGTGATCTTGGACAGGTGGGGTATAACAATGTACTGATTATACTGTATGTAGAATTAGGATATTTTCTCCTTTTATTTTACAAGGATGAATGTCTACATTACTATCTTTGGCTTAAGCTGTAAACAGGTGCTTTTGTAAGCATGTAGGTTTTGAAAGTGGGACAAAATGATGAAAGCCATGTAAATGCTAAACTTCTTGCAACTCAAGGAGATTTTATTTTCCACTGCCAGATATTCAGTGGAGTCTAGACATCTGCAGCTAAGGGCAGCAGTGCATTGTTTTCTGAGTAAAGTTTGCACAGACTCATTGCTGAGTACATTCCCATGGAGATAAGCTGTCTGCAGGTGCAAGCTGTTAATCTTGAGAATTTTGAGTACTCTCTGCTGAGGGAAATGCTAAATTTTAAGGTACAATGGCAAGCAGTTCAGTAAAAGAAATTAGTCTAAAATTATGGGAAGTGAATAAGAGGTAATTTAATTAATACCTTATTGCAGTTAGTAGAACAGTGTATAATTAAATTTTGTGTAAAGATATCTAGTAAACTTTTTCTTGGGGCCAAAATACAAGCTGTTTATCATGCCTTGGAGAGGAAAAGAGACAGAAGAACAGACAGCAGAATGTATAAGTAGGAGCACAAGCTTTAGCATGGGTAACCTTAATTTTAATTTAGATAATGCCTATAGTAACGCTGGCAATTTGGGGCAGTTCCCTTCGGGGGGGGGGGTTAAACTTCATGTTTTGAAGATGTACATAGTTTTGTGTGTTTGTTCCAAGTTAACAGGGACTGGTTGTGTTTTGTATTTTGTTTGAGGGTTTTCATTAAAACAAAAAGTCTTGAAAAATGTGACTGGTTCAAATGGAGTTGAGAAAAAAAAACTGTACAAAAGATCAGCCTGACAGACAGTATATGCATGTAACACAAAAGCTGGAAGTACACATTCAAAAAAATGTCATGTATAACAGGTGGGAACAATAGCTTTTTATCATGATGGCTATGCTGTTCATATTATTCTGGAATGTGAATGGCCTTATAGATAAAAAGGAAAGTGTATTGAATTATATTAAAAAAAAGAGTGTACATAGCAATTATGTAGGAGACACACTTGGAAGGAATTTTATTTATTTTTTTATTTATTTTACATTTGTTGACCGGGCTAGTCCAGCTGGATATATGTACATTTTCAGTGGAGGCCTGGGGAGAAAAGCTCCAGAAATTTCAGCATTATAAAAGGTCAAGACAAAGACATTGACTTTTTTTTTTTTTTACAATATTACAAGGAAAAGAAAAAAAATTATCAAAGAAATAGATGAGCAAGACTGAGTCAGTTGCATTAGAAATGGTGAATTACAAATCTTTATAACATATTACAAGCTTAGGATTTTATATTATGAATTCTGTTATAGAAGGAAAATGAAATCTAAAACTAAACTAGTTATAGGTAGTAGTTTATAATAATTGGTGCTAAGTTCACACAAACACAGGAAAGAAAATGCAGGAGATCAATAGATAGAGTATAACAGAACAGCAAACCAGGATGATTTATAGTGTTCTTACTCACTTAAGCTATGATACTATATGAAAGTGATTGTTCATTCTACAGTATTTACATATTTACATGAGGAAAAAATCCTAAGGAAGGGTAAGCGCGCTAATAATTAGTAAGTAAACACAAGTTCATGATCATGAGAGACTGGGAAAAATGAAAGTCTAGTTAAGTCAGGTGCTTAGTCTGGTTTGACACAGTGGCATAGCCAGTGTGATTTAAGGTGGGGTTTAAGCTTGCTTTTAAATATGCTGACAGAGGATATTGAGGTTAGCTGGCTTGGGAGGATGTTCCAGGCTTCTCCTACTGTATTGGAGAACAAGGTATCACCAGCTGAGTTGTTGGATTTTGAGATTTGAACAAGTAGTTTATTAGATAAGCATAAGGTCTTGAGATTGTTATAGGGGATGAATAGGGATGTAAGTATGGGTGTATTTTGAGGTAAGTACAAGATTTTATGGGCTACTATTAGTTGATTAAAAAGTACTAGATTTGGCAGCTCTAACCATCCTAGCTGCTTCAGGTTGATGCAGTGATGAGTTCTATAGGAGGACCCTGCTGCAAATCTGGCAATATTGTTGTAGCAGGATGAAAGTTTATTCAGATTACTTCTACATATTTTGGTATAGATGGGGGGAGGCATAGAGCAGGGTAGAGATGAGGTGGGTGCGAGCAATAGTAACTCTGGCTGGAGGTGTTAGAAAGGGTTTGATTCTGTAGAGTGAGCCTAGTTTCTTGTTTACTGTTTTTATGGTGTTATTAATGTGAGGTTCAAAGGACAAGTTATTATCTATTAGAACTCAGAGTAGTTTAGTGGTTGGTTCATGAGATATATTAGTTCCGTTATTTGAAGTAATAGTAAAGTTAAGTGGGGAGGTTCTGCGAGTGGGGGTAAATAGTGGCATTTTAGTTTTTTTGGGGTTAAGAATAAGACGTCTTTGTAGAAGCCAGTTTTCAACTGTACTAAAGGTCTTTTGAGTTAGTGACTGAAGTTCTGCTTGAGAAGTAGCAGAGCACAGGGGTGTGGAGTCATCAGCGTATTGGATACAGTCAGCTTGTGGAATTACAGAATGGAGGTCATTTGTAAAGATGGAGAAGAATAGTGGGCCTAATATCCTTGTGGGACCACTAGAGTGACTGGGAGATGGGAAGATAAAGTATTTTCCCATAGTACAGCCTGTTATTTAGGTATGATTGGAACCACTGTATAGTATGGATGTCCATTGACAGGTTTCTGAGTGTGTCAATAAGTAGGTGGTGGTTGACCATGTCAAAAGCTTTAGACAGATCAATAAAAAGGGCAGAAGATAGAGTATCATTATTACGATTACTGTTAATATGGTTTGTGAAGGATAAGAGAGCAGAGGTGGTGCTATGATCTGGTCTAAAGCCATGTTGGCAGGGTGCTAGTAAATTGTGATCGAGTAGGTAGGTTACCAGTTGTAGGTGTATACATTTTTCCATTATTTTTGCTAAAGGAGATAGAATAGATATTTAAAACTTCGCCTGTACTCGGCTGCTGTGCGTCCCTGGCTGAGCACCTACACCTTTCACTTTTTCATCTTGGCTTACCCCTTGTGATTACGGCCTGGTGGACACCTACACCTAAAGTAATATTCTACACTCCCAGCCAATTGCTCTAAGCAACTTCAGCAAACCCTGCTGCCTCCACGAAGCTTCTCCCAGAATCCAAGAAACTTTTTCATCCTGGCTTACCCCTTGTGATTACGGCCTGGTGGACACCTACACCTAATGTAATATTCTACACTCCCAGCCAATTGCTCTAAGCAACTTCAGCAAACTCTGCTGCCTCCACGAAGCTTCTCCCAGAATCCAAGAAACTTTTTCATCCTGGCTTACCCCTTGTGATTACGGCCTGGTGGACACCTACACCTTAAAGTAATATTCTACACTCCCAGCCAATTGCTCTAAGCAACTTCAGCAAACCCTGCTGCCTCCACGAAGCTTCTCCCAGAATCCAAGAAAGTATGTGTAATTGCTGCCAGACCTTGCATTAATATAGTCTGTATGCCCTGCTAGGTGTTCTGTCTGCTCTCTGCCAGGAAAGCCAGCAGCCGAACTCCCCTTTTTTCTTATCCGATTCTTACCCCTCACTTAGTTCCCTGACTTGCTTCCTTCTCCCTTCAATCTAACCCAGACCTGGGTTTGCCCTGGTGTACCAAAGTGCAATTCTGCATTTGTCCACTAGATGGCACCCTCCCCCCACTAATACCTACTGCTACTCACTTATAGGTTCATAGGTTCATACTAGGCTATCTGCCCAAGGGCATTTATAAGCCTAGCCCATAGTTATGTGGCTTTCGCCACCCCTTTAGTTTGAATAAAAACTATGCCTATCATTTTTCTGTGCCTCTGTCAAGCAGTGACACTGAAGTAATCCCTGGGGTATATCTGCGATCTCCCATCCATTGGTCAAGATTCCTCTTGAACAAGGCCAGCGAGGTGCTCTGCCTCACATGTACCGGGATTTTGTTCCACAGCATAGGGAGTCTCTGGGTGATGAATCTGTCCCTCCAGCACGTTCTATTTATAACCGTGTCAAGGTTTAAGTCTCCGCCTTGTGGTTCTGAGGGATCTAGATTTTTGAGGTGAAGCATATTCATCAAATCTGGGTTTGACATGGCCTTATATGTCGGGCACAGGTCACCTCTGAGCAAGCGGTATGAGACTGAATAGAGCTGGAGTTCTTTCAGTCGGGCAGCATAAGACATATTTTGAGACCCTTTATCCTTTTGGTGAGGAACTTTTGGGGCCTTTCAAGCTGCAGCAGGTGTCTGGTCAGATACATTCGAACGGGCATTGTACTCAATCATAGGTCTAATGAGTGATGAGTACAGGGGGACGATGACCTCCCTTGATCTAGATGTGAATCCCTTCATGATCAGGTGGGCGATATAGAAGGTTTTCCTAACTACTTTAGCAACATGAGTGTCAAACGAAAGGCTACTGTCAACTTGGGTCCCCAGATCCCTGATGACTTTTTCTGTGCTCAGTGGATTGCCACCTATATGGTAGCTAGGGGTAACCTTGTTTTTCCCGAAGGGTATGACTATGCATTTTTTGGTGTTTAACTTCAGGCCATGGCTCTGGCACCAGTTATCCGTTTCTGTGTAACTCTAACTTTTTCTTTTTTCTCTCTCTCTGTTACATTCTAACACATTATATTACTACTTTCCCTTTCTCCCTCATTATTATCACATTCCAGCCCATTCTAACCCACTAATTCTAAGTCCCCTCTACTTACCTTCTGCTAATTAACACTTCACTGATAGGTTTCCGATCCTCTTTTGACTCCTTTGGTTCTTCCTGCTCCGTTCGCCCTGCGGGCTCACTCCGCTCCCCTCCCCCACCCGCCCCCAGCAGCCCTAGCTTTATCCATTAGCCACACCCCCTCAGATCATAATCCAATCACCCTCCACTACTCTAGAAACACCCATTCCTCATCTCACCTACTCTACCTCATTCACCTCTAATAGATACCACCCATCTTAGACCATCTATTCTCTGATACTCCAGAAACACACACTACTCCTCCTACCAACACTGAATTTACCTACTTCCCATAGACACACCACCTAGCCACAAATAACTTTTTTCACCTCAACTCCCACTCCCATAACACATTCCCCCTGCAAGCCTTCACAACTCTCACATTTCTCCTCTACTTACTCTCCAATAGTCCTTACATACAAATTTTTACCACCTCCAAATATAATTCACCAACTACTTAATAACTACAGTTACCTTCATTCCAACATGCCTCAACAAACCCTATTCTTCCCCTTCTCACTAACTATACTCTTTACGTTAACCTACCTCTACCACCTTACACAGCCTAGTTATTCCAACCACTCCCAATCCTACCATGTAACCAACCTTACTACCTCACTCTAACATCCCAATTTCCCCCCATCTGTGCCCTTTAAACAACCTTCTACTTTTTCCATTTAAACTTATAACCACTCAGAAACACCCTTCACATATAATAGTTTCCAAATCCTACAAAAGCACAATACAACCAAACCTATTCTCTAAACTGTCTTACTACTTCTCCAACCTAATCCTGTCTCCCATTAGCAATCTATTATCAGGTGATATCCATCCTAACCCAGGCCCCCCCTCAACAATTAAGGACAAGTCCATAATACTCACTGCCTTAAACTCTCAAAGTATAGTTAACAAAATCCCAAACCTCCATGCCTGGCTAACACATCATAAACCAGACATCTTATCCATCTCAGAAACATGGTTAAAACCCCCATATAAATTACTCAGAAATACTCCCACCAAACTATTCTATCATCAGAAGAGACAGGTCTCATAAAAAAGGTGGAGGAGTAGCTCTCCTCTACTCAACCTCCCTGTCAGTTACCCCCTACAACAAACCCACTCCTCAATTTAATAATGCAGAACTACTCGTAACACTACTCCAAGTTAACAAACACATATGTATAGTTTCACTCTACATCCCCCCCAGGAGATAATGTATCCACACTCGAAGACATCCTCTCTTGGCTTACCAACAACATTAGTAATGAGACTATAATCTTAGGTGACATGAATATTAACTGGACCTCCATTCAGTCTCCCACAAACCCACTTAACATCAACCTACATAACTTCTCACAACTAATCAACTCTATTACACACCCATCAAAAAATCTCTCCACTGGCAGTATCCTGGACTGGATCTTAGTCTCTCATCCCCACTATTTCTCAGACAGTGGAACTCTTCCTGATCGCCTTGGTGACCATATACCCATCTTCACTCACCGACTCCCCTAAATCCAACATCGTACCCATAACTATATTACAACACGTAATCATAAAAATTTTAATCCATCAACCTTTACCAACTCCCTAAAAACAATAAACTGGAATTGTCTAAAAACACTACCCTTAGATAATGCTGTTGCCCACTTCAACACCACATTCCTAAAACTACTAGACTTCCATGCTCCTCTAAGAACAAAAAGAATAAAAACTACAACTGCTCCATGGCTCACCAAAAACACACTAGCTACTATGCGGAAAAGAGACAAAGTCTGGGCAAAATACCAGAAGAATAAGACCCCCCCTCATCCATAATGAATATAAGACTCTTGGAAACAGGGTAAAAAAAGCTTATCATCTCTGATCGACAAAATTACTTCTCCACACTTCAAAACAACAACAAAACAAATACTCTAAAATTCTGGAAAGGCATCTCCACTCTACTTCATCCCAGTAAAACAGTCACCCCAACCCTTGACCCTAATGCCACTGATATAGACTTAGCTACTCAATTCAATTCTTTTTTCATTTAATCTATTTCCAAATTAAGCTCTTCTTTCTCCAACTCGCCTCCATCCTATCCCAACTACACTCAACCCAACACTATAACCAATGCCACAGTCATATCTACTAACTCTTTACCATCCACCTCCTCTCCTACTCTCATTCCCTCCTCATCTTCTCCACCCCCTCTAATATCCACCTGCTCTCCTACTCTCTCTTCCTCCTCATCCTTTTCAACCCCTAACACCCCCTCTCCACACTCCCCTCCATTCTCACTAAAACCTATACCCACATCTACCATACAAAAACTCCTTCAGAAACTAAAACCATGCACCAATGCTCCTGATGACATTCCTTCTTTCTTAGCTCAGCTGCTGAAGCAATTGCCTACCCCATTAGCATACTAATCAACCACTCAATTCAAGAAGATATAGTTCCCCAAATCTGGAAAAAGGTCTTCATCATACCTTTACATAAAGGTGGCAATAACAACAATGTTTCCAACTTCCGCCCCATTGCTATCCTATCTCCCATCTCTAAACTCCTGGAAAGGTGCATCCAACTTCAACTCCTACCATATCTCATAGATAATAACCTACTTTCTCCTACACAACATGGATTCAGACCAAATCACAGCACTTCTCTCCTTTCTTGAAACTGTAAATAACGCCCGGGACTCTGGCCTTATTGTCTCTACCCTTCTACTTGACCTCTCTAAAGCCTTTGATACTATATCACATAGTCTGCCTCTAACCAAACTCTCCAAACTTAACCTATCTTCCTCTACTTTGAACTGGTTCTCTAGCTACTTATCTAATAGATATCAAGCAGTAAAATGGAAAAAGGCAACTTCCTCATTTCTTAACACCCCGACTGGTGTCCCCCAAGGCTCCATATTAGGTCCCCTCCTTTTTAATATATTTATAAATGATTTCCACAAAGCTATCCCTCTCTCCAATATCATCCAATATGCAAATGATTCGACCATTATCTGCACTGCCTCAACTATCTCTACTCTCATAAAGCTAACTCAGGATGCTTTTTCTACCATTGAACTATGGATGAAAACAAATCACCTAGCAACACCTCTAAAACCAAATTAATGATATTCACCCCTTCTAAACTCAACTTTCTCAATACAAACACATTCTCTATTACTAGTGAGAATAACACTCCACTGGAACTAGTGACAGAGACCAAATTACTTGGGGTCCAAATTGATAACCAACTAAACTTCCAACTCCCATCTACAATTAAATATTAAAAAAAACATCAAAAACTAGGGATGCTCTATCGACAAAAGCACTACCTTACAACTGCCACTAAAATCACTCTCTCTACTTCCTTTCTTATTCCCTCCCTTCTCTGTGGAGCTCCACTACTAACTAATCTACAAATCTCCCTGAAAAAACAACTTTCCTCCTGCTACAATAAAATCGCCAAGTTTGCTACCAACCAAAAGTCTTACACCCACCACTGCTCCTCTCTCCAACAACTAAAATGGCTAGAACTACCCAATCATCTCACCTATACACAACTATCCCTTGCACATAAACTTATTTTCAACCCCTCCCTCGGTCCCTCCCTCTCTTCTGTGTTTAAAATGCACATACCTGACAGAATATTAAGGTCCAACAACCAAAATCTATTAGAAGTGTACAAACCAACCCGTCCCCCAGGCAAATATATTCTCTCACATGGGTTAGCTAGTCTCTGGAACTCTCTACCTCCATCTATCCGTACTACCTCTAATCATTTTATGTTCAAAAAATCTCTTCACATCTACTTTCCCAGTGGGAATGCTCTTGCTCCCACCCTACTTAACTACACTGAACATCCCCATTTCCTCCTACTCCTGCTTACACCCTTGATTTCTCTCTCTCATTATCCATAACACTCACATTCCTGTTATTACTATAGAATATGTAAGAATACTCTACACTCTACCTCTCATATGGAGAACTCTCTTTATGAAATAGTAGAATTTTGAATTTATGTATAATCCCTTTTAATCTGCTATCAGTTTTAACACTGTTAAATTAATTGTAATTGTGCATTGCATTTGTATTTGTTTACTTGAGATTTTTTTATAATGTTTAAGTATGTCTAATACCTACTGTAATCTATATTGTCTGGAGATTGTCTCCCCAGGACTCCATTGAAAACGGGTTCATTTGGGCCCAATAGACTATCCTGGTAAACCAACTGCAAATAAAAAATAAATAAAATAAAATAGCTATGGGCCTGTAATTCGATAACTCCTTGGAGTTGCCACCCTTATGCAGGGGAATAATGTGAGAGACTTTCCAGATTAGGGGAATAGTTCCTTCAGCAATAGTTCTGTTAATGAGGATAGATATGGGGTAGGCTATGACTTGAGCAGCTTTTTGCAGGTATTCTGCAGGTAATTGATCAGCTGAGAGTGTAGTGGGTTTAAGTTTCTATATGAGTTTACAGATGAGTGAAGTGGGCACTGGCTGAAAGTGAAATAGAGGAGAATTATTGGGAGAGGATGTGGTAGAGCATGGGGTGTTAGTGGATAGCTGGTTGGCTAGGGATTGTATAGTTTCAGTGAAAAAAGTATTAAATTAGTCCGCTATTTGGATGGGATTGTTGTCGTCAGAGCCAGAGGGGGAGGGAGTACTTGAGCGTCCTGGGTGTAGGAGGTTATTGAGACTTGGCCAGAAAATTTGGGGATTATTTTGGTTGGTTTGTTGTAGCTGGCAGTAGTAGTTTCTTTTATCGGCTAGTGTGGCTTTTTTTGTTTCATTTCTTAGCTGTCTGAATTGCAGGTGGTCTGAGGGGCTTTTTGTTGAGTGCCACTTGGCCCATAGTTTATTTCTTTGGAGTATTTTTTTAGTAGTTTTGGTGAGCCATGGTGCTGGTTTGGTTCTAATTCTGACTTTGCGTAATGGGGCATGGTTGTCTAAAATGGATAGGAATTTAGAGTTAAAGTATTTCACAGCATTATCTATTGGGAGGTATTTCAGGGGTGACCAGTCACAGGTGTCTAGTTCAGCTTGAAAGTGAGTAGGGTTAAAAGTTTTGGTAGTGCGAATAGTTCAAGAGATGGTTGAGTTTGGGATGTCAGTTTTAATTCTGATTAAACAGGTAAGCAAGTGGTCACTTATGTCCTCAGGAAGGGTGCCTGTTTTATAGTTTAGTTGGGGAGTATTAGTGAGTATCCAGTCAAGGGTACTAATTTTGTTGTTAGTTTTGTTGATACGGGTAGGGGGATGTTATAGTTTGGGTAAAGCCATATAAGTTAATATGAGAAAAAGGCTGCTCAGAAATACAGGAGTTCCAGTTAATGTTAAAATTTCCAAGTATAATGGTTTCTTGGGGGTAGTTGCTTGAGAACCAGCTGAGAATAGCCTCTAATGTGTTGATGTTGTTGCCAGGGGGAAGATAAACACATGATAGATATATGGCTTTGCTTTTGTTAAGTTGAATTTTAGTTAGACAAATTTCTACATTGTTGCAAATTAGAGGTTTGGGGTCTAACAAGGTAATTTGTAATCCATTCTTATAAAGTATGGCTACTCCTCCTCCCTTTTTAGTGTTACGGTCATGTCTTATGATATAGCCAGGGGGTAAAACTGTACTGTCTTGTATTGATGGATTAAGCCATGTTTCAGACAGACAGAGGATGTCAAAGGAATAAACATCAATACGGGCATGCAGGTAAGCTATTTTATTATTGATGCTACGAATATTAAGATGAGCTATCAGGAGAGAGTTGGGGGGTTTGGTCAGTGTTTGTGAGATTGTACCTGTTGGTGTATCAGGTTGTGTAGCTGTGGTAGTGGTTGGACCTGGGTTTGGGTGTATATCACCATCTAACAGGGAGTGGACCTGAACTTGTAGTGTGAGTTGTAGAAGTTTAAGTATTAGGGTTTTGTTTTTTCTCGCTAGTGGGTTACATTGGGAGATGTGATGGAGTATATGAAATTTGGCTGCTGAATACTTAGCTGAGCTGGGGAGGTTGCTAAAAGTGTGAGTGGAGTTGGGAGTAAGGATAGAGGTGTGTGTGTTGTGGGTATGCAGTCCTGGGAATGTTTGGTGTTCATAGAGAGTAAGTAGGTAGGGAATGATAAGTATAGTTAGGAGTATTAAAAAAGGTAGGGGTTTATAAGGTTTATGGGCCATTTGTTTAGGTTTAGGTGGTTGAAGATAGGGACTAGTTGTGAGTAGAGTAGTAGATAAAGGTTGATGAGTGATGGGTTGTTTGTGTGGTAAGAGATGGAGGTTAGAGGGAGAATATAATAGAGGTGCTAGCACTTTAAGGGGAGGAGGTAGAGGGTGGTCCAAATGTAAAGGGGTGTGGTACTAAGTGTATAAGTTTAGGAGGATTGGGGCGGGTGGAATTTGGGGGCAGGGTAGGGGAGCGGAGTGAGCTCGCAGGGCGAACGGAGCGGGAAGAGCCACAGAGGAGTTCACCCTAGGAGAACAATCAGTGGAGCAGTAAGCAAAGGTAAGTATAGTTGCGGAGGGTGAGATGATACAATGCTTTGATATTAGAATATGCAGAGAGGGTTGGCAGTGAAGACTATTAGAATATAGAGAGAATAGATTGGGAGTGTTAGCTCATCCAGAATAATAAAATCCGAGAGCCTGTAAGTTACTTAAGATTGGAGTCAGAATGGAGGTCAGAAGGTAAAGTTTGAATAGGATAACAGTAAAGTCCTTGTAGTCTAGGAGGAGGGAAGGGGCGTCATGTACAGGAGCATTTAGTAGAGTCTGCCGGCTGTCCTGGCTGGTGAGAGTAAATTTACAACCTAGGATCTCTCACAATAATTTGCTGTACACTTTGGTATAAAGTACGTACTTTCATTTATAGTAAAATTCCCTTTGGTACTGTTGCAGAGGGGAAGGATAGGTTCAGTTCCTTAGTAAGGGGTAACTGCAGTATGTTGAGGAGAAAAGTTGTTTTACAGTAAGCAGGGCAGGTCCTCCTTAATACTGGGAAACCAGGTTGGGCAGCTGGGAATGTAAAGGGAGAAGAGAGAGAGTGGTAAAACACACAGAGAAATAAAAAATAGACAGTTACACAGGTATATTAAGTAGTAACCAAAGTATAGTACAGAGATTGACTTGCATATTAAAAACAGTCTTGACTGCAAGTAATTACTATATCACTATGAATGATAACATTCAGGAGGATACTTATAAAACACTATAGCTCAGAAACAATAGGTTAAACTCTTCTATGACTCTAACAAAGATAAATTTCAAGCAAGACACTTGTTAAAAACAACATATTTCTGATAGAGAGTTCAACTCATCATATAGCTCTCTCTCATGTTTTACATGTGTAATTTATATAGTTAGATGAGAATATATATATTGTTTGGTTTAGAAAGGAAGGCTCCAAATTAGTTCTCCCTGTTTATACACATCCTTGTTAACTAGGCTAGTCAGTATAGGTACATAGGATGAGGACGCTATGCTTTCTGTGTTATATATAGTTGTAGTATGCAACAGGAAATACAGCTCTTAAAGATCATACAGTGAAATACAGCTCTTTATAACCAAACAGTAACAGAAATAGCTATTTTAATGCATACGATGGTGAAATACAGAATCACATATCTCTACCCGACAAGCTTAATAGTGGTATCACATCTGAGACGGCTCTAAAGCACTTATAGTCAGTAGCGTTGCTATAGCGTACAGAGAACGCTATGATTTCTATCTAATTTATAATTATAGTAAGTATCAAATGGAGTTTATTGTTTTACCATCCATGCAGAGAGTGCTATATCTGTTAAGTTTATCATAGTTTGTAACAAAGGCAATTTATTGTTTTAGTATCCGTGCAGAGAAGGATATGCTATCTGCTTAACTATTAAATTATATTATGTAACAGAAGCAGTTTATTGCTTTGGTATACAATAAGAGGTTAGCTCTACAGATCATACTGTGGCCAAAAAGTGAGTCTAACCCTCTAAGCACTAACCATAGTGGTCATAAAGGGTCCAAAGCACCGCTAGGATGCTAATAGTCTGTGGCATTGTTAGCACGCCACAAAAGCATATCCGACTATCCGGTGCTACAAAGCTCCAGAAAAAAACACTCTAACAGCCCGACTAAATGGCTACATGGCAAGGCTTTTCAGTAAACATGCTGTCGTGTTTAGGCTGCTAGTTAAAAACATCCAATTAGCATATAAACAGAGCCGTACAGTATTTTTTGCGTGTCTTCACTCACACTTGATCTCCGTGTGCAGTAAACGCTCTGAAGCAACGCAAAACAGCTAGAGATAGGACTCACTACCCAGGTTACCGACACAGTTGTTTTCAAATATGTCCTGAACGCAATTAGTGCTTTACTAGGATATCAACAGCATGATAAAACACTTATAAACAAGACAAAAAGAAAACTTACCTAAAAACCCTATTTACTCCACGCCAGGACTGTACAGCACGCTAAGGCTAGTTAGGAGAATAAAGATGGCGTCCCAGGGGAGAAGGTATATTTGTAAGGTAGGTGATGTCATAGAGGGAGGAGGGCAAGAAGAGTATGCATAGCAACAGGTAGTGACAAGATTTATCCAGAGCAAAAACCCTAGGCAGGAAATGGAGGGGGGGTCCTTTGCTAAGATAGTAGATGGTTAATTCCTGAAATGAGCACGTGACTTTGTCAGTGAGGTTGTCAGAATGGATATTCAGCAGAATATTAAGTAAAAAGAAAAGGGGAATAATTATTACTAATTTCTAGACAGCCTCCAGTAGTGGTAGATGGAAAAGAGATAAAAATGGTAGATTTTGTTGTAAGGGGCTTGTTGGCAATGGGGGGAAGGATTACAGTATCATGTACTTTTATTCCACCAAAAAATTGCTATTAAGAACCTTAAGAACATTTTGGGAAAAATAATCAGCTTTCAGCAGGGAATATTTTTAACTGGGGGCTGGAATTTGATTTGCAGTAGTGAGGATGTATTGGGGGGGACCTAGAAGGGGCAATATAACAAAAGAGGGTTGATTTCTGAAGAAATTTATGAACATATTTGGTATGGAAAATGTGAATTCAGTAGTAGGAACTCAGAATTTACTTATTCCGCAAGGTACAATAACTGGGCTAGACTAGATAGAAAATATGTTTTACAGGAACGTGCATTTAATTGAAAGTTTCAGTACACATCAAATGACTATTCCTGATCATGCAGCAATAAAAACTAAGATAAAAATGCAGGGTAATGAAGTAAAAATACGACTGGTGCATCCAGTCTACCTGTTAAAAAGAGAGGAATTTAAGGACGGTGTTGTGGTAATTTGAGAGGTATTAGGAAAGATGGAGTGTGATATCTGGCCTGCTTTGCTCCCTTCCCCTCCTACCCACAATTCCCCAGCCCCCCCCAATTTCCCAACATTTATTTCTTCCATTCCACACCCACTCTTTCCAACACACCACTGGTCCCCTAAAAGGTGCATAATCTAGTTTCCATTCCCAACATTCCTACTTAGCTTTGTCTCCTTCCCAATATCAACATAAAAAACATTATGTATCTTTCTCTTCTTTACCCACAGAATGTACTCTTTTTGTCCTACCTACCTACTTTTGCTGCTCCTGCTAATACCCATTATGATCTCTCCAAACAATACCTATCCTATCACTCACTGTCACGTGCTTCCAACTCATACTGTTCTATTTAATACTACTGTGCTGTATTCTGTTCATTCAAAGTTAAGTTGCCCATACATATCCTCCATTACAATACCCTACCAGGCATATCGCTCCAAATACTTAATTTACTTACACCTCATAAAAATATAATCATTTAATAATCTGCTCCTGCACTTGTCTGTCTCTAGAAACTTTCATCAGTCTTATTCCTACTGCTTCTTCATGGTAATGGAGAAGTTAATCCAGGTTCATCTCCACTCTACTGTATCCCAATTAATACACAATGTATAAGAAACAAATCTGACCAGGTTAATGCATTTATTTCCTTAAATAAGACAGATTTAGTTGCTATTACAGAATCATGGGTTGAGGCTAACAACCCTTCCTTACGCCATTTTTCCCTTGGTTACAGCTACTTTTTTGGCAACATAACAGGCACAAAACAAGGAGGTAGACCTCTCCTGTTCAAATCATACTTAAAGCATCCAATTATTTGCTCAAATAAAACACTAACACAAGTAATTATTCTAACTGGCTGCTTGTATCCATTCCTTCCCTAAGAATATGTACTACACTGAGGACTTCCAATGTGGCTGCCCATCAAATAGCTTAATTCTAGCTCAACCAGTGTGAAAACAGAAGCTGAACAGTGAAAGCCAGTGGACCTATACTTCTGGGTGAATTTCAGTAACTGTCTAGTAAGTGCACTGCCCTGGCTGCCAAGAAAAATGAAATGGAGAGGACCTGAAGGAAAATCAGCCACAAAAGGTGAAGGAAAAAACACTTACTAGGAAAAGTACAGCAGTTATCCAGGAAAATGCAGTGCATGCTTCAGACATGACTTTCAGTAACCTAGGGGACAGTATAAGAGAACTGTACGCAGACCTGATTAAAATAAACAAAACACTGATGGAACAACGAAAAGACTGGAAGAAACTTTAAACAGATAATCATATGAGGTGATAAAACTGTCCAAAACTCAGATGTCAAAATGAAGAGAAGCCCAGCTTGAATATGAGCCTGTACAAGAAGAGATGTTTTTAAAAAAAAAAACAGAATTAGAGGACAGAGCATGTAAAGAAAACCTGAAATGTTCTGCTGTACCAGATAAGCTGGAAGGAACAAACTATATTAATTTTATTAAAGCACAAGCAACTGGACTGGTATTCCTCAGGAGGAATTGTTTAGGGAAGGGGCACATCTTGTTGTATGCTCCAAATCTGGCTATGAGAAAGCAACCTAGATCTTTAATAGTGAAGATATAATCTTACCAGTAGAAGGAGTGCATTCTGACAAAACTGTGGCAGAAGGAAGAACCACTAAAAGTGGGCAACAGCAGAGTGTTTGTGGTGAATGATTACGCACTGTACACCAGGCAAAAGAGTACATTTATTCCATTATTCAGGGAATGTTGAGAAGCAGGTATGAGATTCAAACTGCTATACCTAGCTATCTTCAAAATATTTTCCCCTAGAGGAACAAAATCATTTTTGATGAAGTTCAAGCTAAGGAGAAAATACAAAAGTTTGTCCAACAAAAAGTGAGCTATGAAACGGGAGGAGATTCTGTTGCTTATTCTTCTGGTAGTAAGGAGCACAGAGGGACTGTGCCAGTGAAACCTTTTCCAGTGTTTCAAAGGATAATGTTTGAGGTAAGGAAAAAAATACAAGTCAATTAGAAGAATTTAGAGTACATTCGAAATGAAGCAGAGACCGAATTTGGGAGTTGGAGATGAACGGGAATAAAACCATTAACTTAGTAATTGACAAATGTGAGATTACAAAGCAATAATTACATTTGTAAAACCTGACAGAATAAGCAAATTTGCAAATATTGGATTTTTTTGGACTTGTAGGGGACTCTGCAGAATATGCCCTACTTCATGTGATAAATGTTTAGAAAAATGCTTAGGAAAGGGGGAGAGGAGGGAGAAAGTTAATTGTACATCAACACATTTTTTTAATGGTTCTATTCTAATAGTGCATGATTTTCTTTGCATGCTATAAAGTTCTCTCAGTTATTTTTTGTTTAATGGGGAAACTAATATAAAAATGTCCTCCTGTTTTGTTTATTTTCTCCTTCTCCTTGTTCAATTTTAAGAAATGTAGGCACTGCAATGCAAAAAGAAAAATCTGGTTTAAAGAGCATGACTTAAGAAAAAAAATAGTGCACCTTTTCTCATTCTTGCATAGGGGAATGACTGGATTAAGGCCCTTAACTTGATGTAGTAACAAATTTTAAGAGAAATCAGGTCAATGAAAAAAGAATATTGAATAGTATAAGGCTTTTTTTCTAGTAATTAAATATGTGCTTAGCAATTTATATCTTTTTTCGTGTCTCTAGGAGACAATCTGATAAACAGAAATGGCTAAGAGATAATGTTCTCTGAAAGGATTCAAGTATTCTTCCAGCCGAGAGAGCTGTAAAGATAAGACAAAACCAGACAGCACAGGTTGCACTATGCATCTTGGCATGTATAACATTGCTTTTAAGTTAACTCAAGTCAGTGAGTGTGGCTGTCAGTTTGGAACATTTGTTCCTATTAGGAAGGTAAAAATTCAGTATCTGAAGATGTACATAGTTTTGTGTGTTAAGTTAATAGGTTTTAGGGGGTATTGGTTGTGTGTGTGTGTGTTTTTTTTTTTTTTGAGGGCTTTCAATAAAACAAAAAGTTTTGTAAGATGTGACATAGGGTCAAAAGGGTAGGAGAAGAAATTGTATAAAAAAAACTACCAAACAGTGCATGCATGTTAACACAAAAACTGGAGCTAGACATTTAACAAAAAAGCTGTTATACATAAAAGGTGGGAATAATAACTTTTTAAGATGATGCCTTTTATAAGGATGAATAGTAAACTATATTAAAAATGCAGACAGCAAACAGCTATGTTACAGTAGACACCGCTGAAAAGAACCAAACGTGAATCTGATAAAGGTTTTTCAGGATGGTTATTGAGTTGGAATACCTGGGGCAAAAGAAAAGAGGAGTACTCATAGTAATTGCAAGAGAAGCTCCAATAGCGATGAGGATAAAAAGATAATGGTAGCTTTGTAGTATTAAGGGGCTACTGGCAAGGGAGGAGGATTATACTGCAATGTATTTATACTCCACCTAAAACTACTATAATGGAGCTTAAGAAAATTCAGGGAGAAACAATCAGCTTTCAGTAGGGACTATTACTTATTGGTGGGAAGTGAAATTTGATTTGCAACAGTGAAGATGTGTTTGGGGGGACCCAGAAGGGAAAATATAACAAAGGAGGGTAGATTTTTGAAGACATTTATGAAAATATTTAGCATGCAAGATGTGAATTCAGTGCTAAGAGTTCAAAGTGAGTTTACGTATGATTCCCCAAGATACAAAAACTGGGTTTTGGCTGGACAGAATTTACATTTCACAAGGACATGTGCCTTTAATTGAAGGTTTTGATACACACCCAATAACTATTTTGGATCATGCACCAATAATAACTAAAAATAAAAATACAGGGTAATGAAATAAAAATGAGACTGCTGCTTTCCTAACTATCTGTTGAAAAGAGAGGAATTTAAGGAATGGGTAGTGGAAATTAAGGCGCTATTAGAGAAGAAATACATTTCTTCAGAAAATATAGCTAGACAGTGGGATAAAATTAAAGTGGAGTTTAAAATAGGGTAGAAATGAAAGAAAGGGAACTATGGTTAAGAAGTGACAAGAATTATTTAGAGGGACTGACAAATGTTAAAGTATTGCAAAATTGAGGGAATCCCACAGAATATGAAGAGGAACAACTACAGAATGCTAAACAGAAAATAAGGGATTAACTTGATAATATGCCTGAGTCTAGAGCACAAAAACATTTAGCATGACTCAGGTAAAGTAAAAAGAGCTGCTGCCAAGTTTAGGGAGCCAATAACAAGAGATACTTGTAGAAGTGTTAGAAATATTTCAGAAATTCTATGAAAGTCTGTATAAAGCACAGACATATGGAAATCAAGAAAAGGTACAAATTAAAATGTTTATGGAAGAATTAAGTACCCCAAGGTTAGAGGTAGATGAAGCTCTCAATTACTAACAGGATCAGAGGAGAAGAGATAAAAATGGTGATGTATAATTAATCTACAGGAAAGTCCCTCGGAATAGATGGTATTCTTGTGGAAATGTAGAAGCTATGAGGGAACAAACTTGATACAGATATGGAAAGTTTTAACAGTAATTTGAGAAGTACCAACATCCTGGAAGAAAGTGGTGGTAACTGTAATACCCAAGAGGGTAAAGATCCATGAGTTCCAGTTTCATACAGGCCCATTTCAAACACCTTTATTCAATTATCACTTCTGACAGTCCAATTTACATTCATATGAAAGTAATCAGACTATATTAACAAACGTACTACACACACACACACACACACACATATATATATATATATATATATATATATAGAGAGAGAGAGAGAGCTATCTCGTATAAGCCTATTTCAATACTAAACCATGATTATAACTTGTCTATAATGGCAAAAGTGAAGCCAAATTTGATAGATGTGAATCAGTGTGATTTTGTGGAGGGGAGGCAGACATTTGACAACATTAACAGTACATTGATGAGGGGACAGGGGGGGTGACATTTTTGCCAAACCTGTCAGCTAATAGGTTAGCTATTTTTGCAGGATTAGTGTGTGATGCCATCCACAATTAGTTCAGCACACGTCTGGGTCCTACCTTTTAGGTTACATATATAGCTGAAGAATGCATTATGGTTATCCTTAGCTATGGTTGCTACATTTTTTCAAAGTTGCCCTTAGAGGATTTTACAAGTTGTCTTATTTGTTTATTCAAGCAGAGGGGGGTGTTCTTCCAGTGCTGGGACAGCTCTTGTTTATGCTTAAACAGCAACTTCTTCCTCTTGTACAACTTATTAATACTAGATGTCTGCCAGGGAGGCTTGTTTTTTCTTGAGGATCTTATTTTGATCCAATCAGGTACCGCTGTGTCAATACATTTGTATAACTGTTTGTACAGGGCATTTGTGTATACTTTAGTATAGTTGTCAATGCCATCTGTGGGAACAGGAGTTTGGAAGTTATTTATGACCTCCCTTAGGAGGGTATAATTAGCTTTGGTGAAAATGTAAAGCCTGATTTCACCTAAGAGGGATTCAGTTATTATAGCTACTTCAAATGTGACTAATTTATGATCAGATTTAACCAGTGAGGGTCCTGTACTTGTGGTGGTGCAGTGGTCACCCATGTTGTTGAGGACCAGGTCAAGAATATTTGAGCCCCTTGTGGGATTGCATACTATTTGTTCCAGGGCATTAGTGTTAACAAAGTCCAGGTTCCTTTGTGTGAACATGCTGGTACTCGTGTAAGTTTCCCAGTCAATGGAGGGATAGTTGAAATTGGCCATGGTTAGAGTGTTTGGTTGTAATTCGATTGATTCAAGTAGGTCCACATAAGCTGTGTGGGTAACCTGGTTCATTGAAGGAGACCTATAGCCAATGATGACTTGAAAGGGGGATTGTTCCCACATTTAGTTGAACTTGGAGCAACTCCATGGAGTTTTCCTGACCAGTCCAGAGGTGCAATTATCTTTGATGAAGATAGATACTACTCCTCCTTGGTTCTCACACAAATCATTTTGCGATCAGAAAGTGTGGAAGGCATTGTAGACTTGCAAGGCTGGGGTACTCTCTTTGGCCCTGAAACAAGCTCTGTGACTGCAAAGATGTCAACATCCTGCAGGGTGAGGAGTGCCTCCAGAGAGTGCAGTTTCTGAATTAAATTCTTACTGTTTAGCAGCATAACCCTTAAATTGTGAGTGACAATTTCGCATTATCTGCCAAAATTATAATTTCTGCACTAGGAATAAAGTAAACATGATGGGTCTTTATTACTGTAGAGATGTGTAGAAATATTCTTAAAGAACTATAACTGACATGTCTGATACAGGGTGTAGCAGCACATTTTTTCAATCTGATCATTTTGTATCAGACATGCCAGTTTAGGTTCTTCTTGGACATTGCTGTACACCTTTGGAATGAAGAACATTGCAGATTAAAGTTGTTCAATGTGACATTCAATAGTTTGAACCTGGATTCTAGTTTTATGTGACATTATAACACTTAGGAACTTTTCTCTCTCAGCAGCTAACCGTGAACATAAATAAGGTGTACTGAAGAAGAACATTTCTGAATCCAAATTGTTGACTAACTCAGAAATTTAACAGTAACTATGATTTCTGGGGTTTGTTTTGCCACCTGTGTTTTATTCATGACAAGACAGTAGTTAATATCACATAAGATGACATTCTACTCAGAGCACTAGTAATCATATGCTTAACAGTCAGTAAGGCCTTAAAATTCAGACAATTTTAATAGTAAAACAAAAATAGAAGTTATGTCCTTACCATAACGTTCCATGTGGAGTGTTCATCTCGCCTTTGTTCTTACACATGGGTTCGGAGCCGATCCTCGGCTCCGTGCCGGCCTCTTGCAAGCTCTGCATCGAGAAGAAGCTCGAGACAATCTAATACCCACAATCCCCCTCTGCCTTTACCTCAGATCTAGTTTGCAAGCAAACCAATCTACATAACAGTACATTCATGCCATACATCTATACATACATAACAGACACATATAAGTATATGTGTATACCAACTATGTACAGAGAATAAAGACAGTAGTAAAAATGCTTCTGGCCAGGCATCAAAGAACGTTCCTCCTAAGGGTGGGAGGGTGGGACTGTAAGAACAAAGGCGAGATGAACACTCCACATGGAACGTTATGGTAAGGACATAACTTCTATATGTGACAGTGTTCAATCTCGCCGTTTGTTCTTACACATGGGTAGCGTCCCTAGCTCCTTGTTCCTGAGGAACTCACGGGAGGACGTTCTTGAGCACAGTGGAACCAAAGGTTGCTCTGTCCCTAGAAACCTTATCTACTTTATAATGAGAAATAAATGTATGTGGCTTAGACCAGGTAGCAGCCGCACAAATAGCATCCAGAGGTAGGCGAGCTGCATGAGCCAAAGACGTAGATATTGATCTTGTGGAATGTCCCTTGGGTTTGTTTAGAAGGGGTTGATTTGCAGAATCGTATACATAGATTATACAATCAGATAACCACTTTGAAAGAGTTCTTTTGGTAACTGCAAGTCCTTTCCTGCTATCAGCAAAAGCCACAAAAAGTTGATCTGTTTTCCTGTGATCTTTTGTTCTATCCAAATAAAACCTTAGCTGTCTGTGAACATCCAATTTGTGTAACATATACTCCATTTTGTTGGAGTGGTTTTGAAGAAAGTGGGTAATTCAATGGACTGATTAATGTTGTTAATAGAACACACTTTAGGGAGGAAGGATGAATTGGTACGAAGAGAAACTCTGTCAGAGTGAAAGATTAGATAAGGGTGCTTGATGGAGAGAGCCTGAAGTTCAGACACTCGCCTAGCAGAAGTAATGGCTACCAGAAAGAGAGTTTTCCAGGACAAAAATTTTAATGGGCAAGAAGAGGCAGGTTCAAAGGGGGCAACATTAATTTAGATAGTAACAAGTTTAGACTCCAAGGTGACGAGGAGATCTGACCGGAGGTCTAATATGAAAAACTCCTTTTAAGAAGGCTTTACAAAGTCTGTGAGCCATGATAGGAGCTCCACACTCTTCCACATGGAAATTGAAATGGCAGCCAATTGAACTCTTAGAGTAGCAGGAGAAGCACCCTGATGAAATAAGTCTGTCAAGAACTCTAAAATCTTATTCAAAGGAGCTGTAAAGGATCAACGTGGTGTGTATCGCCCAGAATACAAACCGCTTCCATTTGCTAGTATATGTTTTAGTAGTGGAAGCCTTATCGAAGCCACTAATATATTCTGAACTGCTGGTGACAAGAGATCAGACCTGGCTAAGAAATTGGAGCAGCCAAGCTGCTAGATGGAGTGACAGGAGCGGGATGGGGAACCCCTGATGAGTGAGTCAACAGATCCGCTCTGGGTCCAGAATCCAGGGTCCCCGAATGCAGTGAGTTTTCAGGAGGGAAACCAAATTTGACGAGGCCAGAATGGAGCAATGAGAATTATCGTCCTGTGAAGGTTCCTGGCTTTCTGGAGAAATTTGGTATCAGAGGAAATGGAGGAAATGCGTACAGGAGTCCCGGGGCCAATCAGAACCAGTGCGTCCTGGGGACTTCCCTGGAGGCAAAGTAGCTCCTGCATTTGGCGTCATTGGAGACGCAAGCAGGTCGCAGGAAGGCTGGCCCCATGTGCGAAAAATCCTTTTCGCCACTGACTGTTTCAGAGACCACTCGTGGTAGCAGAATTGCTCTGCTCAGCTTGTCGGCTATGACGTTGGATGACCCCGGATGTGTGCTATTAAGCGACCGTGGACTCTGCCCACTGCCAAATTCTCATGGCCTCTCTGCATAGTTGATAGGACCTGGTTCCCCTTGTTTGTTTATGTACCAGACTACCGACATGTTGTCCGTCTGAACTGCAATAGTCCCTAGAGGAAGAAGGGGAGCAAAGTGTTGCAACGCTAGAAACACTGCCCTCAACTCTAGTACATTGATGTGCAGATTGTACTCCAAATTGGTCCATTCGCCTTGGACTGTCTGTCCCTGAAAGATGCCCCCCCACCCTATCAGGGAAGCGTCCGTGGTCACCGTAACTGTAGGCGTGGGTAGCACAAACGGCCTCCCTGGGAAAGGTTGCACGTTTGGAGCCACCAGTTTAGGTCTGTTTTGCAAGTCTTTGTTATGATAATCTCGTGTGTTAGAGGTAGCTGTTGAAATGACCATTGAGCAAACAGTAGCCATTGTAGAACTCTCATGTGCAGCCTTCCCAGGGAATTGCAAAAGGGAGGCTGACATGAGGCCCAACACCTTCAGAACTAGTTTTGCAGGAGATTTCCTTGACAAGAGCAGAAGACGATGTGCGTCTGCAGCGATACTATCCTTTCTGTGGGAAGCCTCAGAATTAATTGCCGTGTGTTTAACTCTGCTCCTATGAACAAGATATTTTGTGATGGCTGAAGTAAGGATTTTCCGAAATTCACGGAGATCCCTAGGTGAACACACAGTTGAAGAACATAGTCTCTGGCCTGCAGTAGTTGGCCTGGTGGTGGCTGAAAGGAGCCAGTCGTCCAGATACGGAAACACCTGGAATCCCTGACGTCTCAAGTGAGACGCTACCACTGCCATGCATTTGGTGAAGACCCTGGGGGCTGAGGTCAGACCAAAGGGCAGGGCTCGAAATTGAAAGTGACTGGCTCCCAGCCGAAGCAAATGATCCCTGGATGCCCTGGCCATTTTGATGTGGTAGTATGCATCCTCTAGATCTATTGAGCACATCCACTCGTCCTTCTGTAGAAATGGAAGGATCGACTGAAGCGTGACCATTCGGAACTTTTCTTTCTTGACGAAAGTATTGAGGTAACTCAGGTCTAGAATGGGCCTCCAGTCCCTTGTTTTCTTTGGAACTAAAAAGAACCTTGAGTAAGTCCCGAATCCTTGCTGGTCCGCTGGGACTGGCTGGATGACTCTTTTTTCTAACAACTTTGAAATTTCTAAAGTTGCTGGCTCTCGCAGATGGGGCGGTACATCTGGGAGTCTTTTCTTTGGAATGGGATAGGATAGGAAGGGTATAGTGTAACCTCTGGTAACTACGCTTTTTACCCAATTGTCTGTAGTTATATCTTGCCAGGCCTGAGGGTAAAGAGCCAAGCGACCCCCGACTGCCTCCAGAGCAGGACAGTCGGGCCTCCTCTCAGGAGTGCTGGAAAGGTTTACCAGGGAGTGTATCCCTGTCACCTTGATGTTGCGGACCCCCTCTGCCGCCAGGGCGGCGTCTTCCACCTCTGCCCCCTCCTCTGCCTCTAGAGGGGGCATCACCCTGTGTGCCCAGGAAAGACCCTTGATTTTGTTTCCGAAACCACATTTTCCCACCGCGTTGCCCTTTGGGGTGGAAAAACGGACTCCGACAGCAGACAGAGTCTTTCCCTCTTGTTCACACCGGGTAAGGGTCTCCTTTACCTTGGGGCCAAAAAGTGGCACCGTCAAATGGGGCGTTGTAAAGGAAGACTTGAAGGCTTCCAAAGGAGCATAGCGCATCCAGGATTGTTCACGAAGAGCAATCGCTGAAGCTGCTGCCCTACTCGAACCTTCGCCGCGAGGAAATCAGCCTCATGGACGAGTTAACAATCGATGTTAGGGTATTGAGTTGCGCTGTCACTTTCTCTGAGACAGCTGCATCTGCAGTACCCTGGAGGGTATCTCCCAACTCTTTGACTAGATCCCTCTGCAGACGTGTAAAATGGGTCAAATAGTTCAGGGATCGCATGGAAAAAGCCGCTGAACTAAAAATGCGCTTCCCATATCTATCCATCGTCCTAGAATCTTTATTAGGCGGATGGACAGACGAAGAAGACTCCGACATCTCCTTTTTCGTGGCTGCAGCCACCACCATAGCGTCTACTGGAACTCCTTTAGTAAGGTAGGACTTATCCTGAGGTGCTGTGATGTACTTGTTCGGTTTCCTAGGAACAGGTTCCACTGTGTCAGGAGCCTCCACGCCCTTGAGCAATAAGTTCCATTAGTTCGTCGAAGGGCGGAGTGACCCAGGAGGCGCAAGGGCGAGCACCAAATGCCTTCAGCAGAACTGACTCATCCTCACAACCGGGAAGGGACTGCCAGTCACCTCTCTGCTTCAGGATCTCCAAAATGTCTGAAAAGAGACATCTTCTGAAGGTGACTTAGGGGACCCTTCTGACTCATCTAAGTCAGTATCAGATGTTATGGATTCTTGTGGAGAATCCAAGTGTCTCCTCTTACACAGTCTCTTCCTAGGGACTTCCTCGTGGGAGCATCCGAAGAAGCCTCGGAGGAAGAGGGGCACCCTCCAGGGGTGGCTGAGACACTGGTGCCCGACGCTTGGATGTGGCCGTGGGTGCAGATGAAGACAAAGGCCCTTTATGGGGAGGAGAAACTGCTTCCACTGATGTGGTTGTCTGGGTAGACAACACCTTCCTCATCAGGTCGAACGCTCCCGGGTCCCGCATCGAAGAATCTCCCGGCTCAAGAAATGGGAAGAATCCCGACACGGCACCGAAGGCATCGACCCGAGGACGGAGCCGAATCGATCCGTGCGAGGCCCGAGGGAGAGTCGGAACCGACACGTCGGTTCGACTCGGCCCCGAACCAAGAACAGACCGTCGGCTCCGAGACTCGGTACCGGAGTCGAGGTGAGGGGAACAGACCGAAAGGGCGGTTCTGGACCCGAGGGCTCCACAATCAGCAAATCAGCCTCTTCCGGCTCCGAAGACTGAATCGGTCTCGGAGGAGGAATGGATGGAGATACAGGAAGGCCTTCAAGTTTCGACACCAGCTGGGTGGAAACCGAAATAAATTTAGAGAGGGAATGCTCCAGCAGCTTCTGCACCACGATCCACATCGACATCCGAAAGTTTAGAGGAGACGGGTCGAAGGAACCGAGACGGAGCCGACCTCAATATGGCGAAGGAGGAGCTCCATCACCGGTTCCAAGACTCGAGGCTCAGGAACCGACACCAGTTGAACACTCGGCCCGAAGTCTGTGGAACCGGTGATCTAACCTTTGAAGAAGAGCTCGGAGCCGATGACTTGGGCTCCGATGTCTTCGATTCCTTAGAGGACTTCGATGCCTGGTCAGAAGCATCCAAAGCCTCTTGGAAAGCTGGTTTCAACAGACCCCTGTCCATTAGTTTCCTGCGCCTATCTGTCATGACCCTCCCACTGAAAGAGTGACAAATGGAGCAATCCTCTTGTAAGTGGAGAGGGCCAAGGCAGTAGACACAGGAACTATGGTTGTCAGTGACCGACATTTTTTGGCCACACTGACAACGCTTGAAACCAGACTTTGCCTTCTCAGACATTGTAGGTACAAAAAACACAGTCAAATCCGGAAAAATAGTCACAATCAGGTAAATGTCACAATCAGGTAAATGTCAAATCCGGTTAGTCACAATCAGGTAAATTTGACTCAATATAGCAGTATATGGTAAGGGTGTAGGCCCCGGTACAAAATTACCGATAAAAGGATTAACGGTACCAAAGAACTACGGAACCAGAACACAATCACACCAGGTAATACTAACAATATTAAGTTAAATAAAATTCTCAGTAAAATACAACAAAAAGTTATATCTTAGCTTAGAAAACCCTCGAGCTAGCTCCCAACGATGCGAATGCAGCAGCGGCAAACTAGATCTGAGGTAAAGGCAGAGGGGGATTGTGGGTATTAGATTGTCTCGAGCTTCTTCTCGATGCAGAGCTTGCAAGAGGCCGGCACGGAGCCGAGGATCGGCTCCGAACCCATGTGTAAGAACAAACGGCGAGATTGAACACTATCACATCTGGTATTTATAGGTATCTGTTAGAACCTTAGACTGAAGTCAACACATTTTTTCTTCTGTCTCTTTCCTTCATTTAGCTACACCATAGCTAGTGCAGTGTATTAACTGCATATGATATTCATACATTTTAACTTAATATCTTATTCTGTTGGTAGTCCCTGCCTTTTTCATACACATCACTTCATTGTGACCTGGACATCATTTTCTGTTAACCGACACATCCATCTCACCAAACGTTCTTGTTTAGGCAGGCTAACAGTCATAAATTATAGACTCTTGTTTTCCCTGTCTGTATTCTCCCTAAATATTTCTATTATTGTGATCTACTTTTCTATTAAGTGTCAGAGCAGTTTCTTAAGTGGTTATCTTCTATGCTAAATGGTCACTGACTCTAATGTAACATGCAGGGAGAACCTATAGTTTTATGGCAGGCTATAACTTGGTCTTTTAAAGTTTCAGGCTCACGCAGTCTCATTCACAAACACACATTCACATGCACATTATTTATCTCTGATGGGTACTTGATACATTAAGCATTCAAGCTGCACACTTTATATATACTGTCATTTTTCATGTATCATCCAATAAGAAAGAAATAATGTGCTTCTTTTTCTAGGCAAGAGAAGATATTAAGCACTATATCTAAATCAGTAACTTGGTAACTCCTGATGAAGGGCTCATGTTAGTCCAAAAGCTCAAGTAATTGCAAAATGTGGAGAAACGTGGAGATCAACAAAGAGCACAAATGGAAACATTTATGGAAGACTCAATTCTGCCAAGGTTACAGGTAGATGAGGCTCAACAGCTAATAGTTAAGATAAGAAGGGTTGAGATTAAAATGGAGACGTATAATCAATCTTCAGGAAAGTCTCCAGGAACAGATGGAATTCCTGTTGAAGTCTCGAAGTTAGAATGGAAGAAAGTGCTAAAGATCTGGAAGATTTTGTTTTACAGCATTTTAAAAGGAGGTGAGGCACCGACATCTTAGAAAGGTGTAGTGGGTGTATTACCTAATAACGGTAAAGACCCATCAGGCCCAGCTTCATACAAACCCATTTTAATTTTAAACCATAATTATAAAGTGTTTGTCTATACAACCTAAAAAAAATGTCAAAATTGTCACAAAAACTGATGAAAATGGACGTGTGGTTTTGTGGAGGAGAAGCAAACATTTGACAACATTACTTGAACAATGATGACCCAGAAAGAATCAGGATACAAGAAAATAATGTTGTTGGTAGGTCTTGATACAGAGAAAGCATTCAACAGAGTAAGTTGAGATTTTATAAGTGGGGCAATGGAAGCATTTGCACTTCCTGATATAATAATACAGTAAATTAGGAGCATGTATGAAGGATCAGAGGCAAGAATTAATGTGGGATGGTTGTCCGCGCACAAGCTGTGCTTGAACAGAGGAACCAGGCAGGGATGTCCTCTTTCCCCTTTGTTATTGGCTTTATATTTATATCATTGGCAAAGAAAGTAAGGGACTCAGAAATGCTAAGATATAAAATGGTATGGTAAACAAGAAAACTTGGCTTCATTTGCAGAGGATATTAGTTTGTACCTAATTAATGCAGAAAAGAATGTCATCTCAGTGTTGTGTAACATTTTGAGACAGTCTTTTCAGGATATAAAATTAATGAAGCTAGAACTATAGCCTCAAATTAGTTCAGCAATACCCATATTTATAGGTACAAGATAAGATGAAGTATTTAGGAGTATGGATTAAAAATACTTCTGTTATGGCAGCTAAAGATATGTGGGAAGAAATTTATCAAAAAATAATACAAAAACTGAGAAATGGAAGCTCTTGTTTATGGATAGTAAGACACAAACAATGAAAATGTTTTAGTCCCTTTGATTTTATATATGGGTCAGGTATATTTTTATAAACCAGAGGAGCAACTGTGGATAATAATTAGTGAAAAGTTGAAGGAACTTATATTGGAGGGGAAGAGGGCAAAGAGTTAAGTGGGATAAGCTGATTCTTTCAATAGAACAGTATTTTAGAATTACCTGATTTGAAGAAATATTTTAGAGCTACACAGTTAAGACTCGTATACATAACACAATCAGAAGGTTATAATTCAAAATGGAAAAAAATATTAAGTGGGGGGGATTCAACAGATAGAGAGTGTGATTTTAGATGCAGATCCTTAATGAGAATAACAACAACCATACAGAATTTTATATTCATAAAGTGGCAGAAAATATTCTAAGAACTAAGCCAACATGAGAATGTGGAAAGGAGATTTTGCAAGTAGGGATGACTGTAAGTAGGGGTACAGAAAATAGGCAAGCAGTGGCTGGTATTTACTGGATAAAACTGACAAAGGAACCAAGATACTGGGGCAAAATAACTAGAGAGGGAGAGTTAACTGAGTGGGGTTAGAACAAGGTGATGTCTGGACTGCTGGCTAGACACTGCCTTCCCTACGAGGGACTGATTTCAGAATATAGGCAAAGGGAAAGGAACAAGGGAAAATGAAAGACCTGCTCTAGTGTGGGTTTTTTAGTCAAATCAAGAACAGAAGCTTCTGTTAAATAATGGGTAATTAATAAGGCGTATAAAATATCAGAGGAGGTTAAAAAGATTGGGAAAAGAGACTGGGAAAGCAATTTACAAAAGAACAATGGAAGGACATATAAATGACTCCCAAGCATGTGACAAAGTCTAGAAGGTTTAGGATATTTGCTTAGAATCGTTTGCATAGGTATTGTTATACCCCAAACAGACTTCAAAGGCTTTTTCCTCAGGTAGATAGCAAATGATGGTGGTGTGAAAGAAGTAACTGGGAACATATGTTTTGTGAGTGTAATGAGCTGACAAATTTTAAAAATTCCCTGCAGGGTACTTTGTCATAAATACTGGGTGAGCAAATGGCTGTAGCTAAGGAAATTATTTTTTTGAGCTGGGACACAGGATCTGAATCGCCTAGACATACTAATGCCTTATTAAATTTAGTTATACTGGCTGCCAAAAAAGCTATTACTAGAAAATGTAAATCAAAGTCTAAACTAACTGTATCTAAAGTATTGAATATTATAAAAGAGAAATACTAGAAGAGGTATCTTTAGAAAAGTGAAGGAGTTATGGGAAGGCACACATTCGGCAATTTCTGTAATGCTGGACTGATGCAAATGGAAAAAATGTTAATATAGTTTGTTTTATTTTCTGTTATTGTATATTTGCCTGTGTCTTAACTGATAATTCAATAAAGCTATTTAAAAAAGTAATTGCAAAGTCTATGTAGTGCCAATAAAAGGTACTGCATCATATCTGTGTTCCACTGCATTTGTATTTCCTGATAGTAGACCAGCACACCATTTTTTAATTCCTTTCAGAAAGATTTATCCAAATACATGGTAGCATTATATGGCCTAACTCCATCAACAGTAGATAAGCTGAAGAAAAAGCTCTGCAAATGGAGAAAAGGACTCACACCCATTACCTAGAGATAACATTGTCTAAAATTTATACAAACCAAATGGAGTAGAGAACACCCCCACACACATTACATAGAGATAACATTGTTAAAAATTGATGTAAACCAAGAACAGTTCTCAACATTACAGGACTATAACCTTCCACATTGCAGGAGTGCAAGATGTTTGTTTTCACATTGTAAGTCAATTATATTGGTACTTCTCCAGGACTGAAATGTAAAATGCAAAACACTTGACTGTGCTCACGTGTATTTCTAGTATGAAAGAGTCACCAAAGAGGCAAACTTTACAGCAAAAATGAATGCAAACTGAGGTCAAGTCACAATATCCTTCAACTATGATATTTCTGGCAGCAAACACACTATGTCATGTAGTACTAGCATGGCCACATCGGAGATTGGATGTCAAATGCCCAACATGGCATAAACCAGCAGCACCATGAACACCCGTACTAAAGACCCAAACCTTTACTATAACAAACTGAATTTGGTAGCACGACAGAATCCTCAATCAAAAATAATTTCTCTCCTATAGAAGATACTCTGTCTTCATGTTAAGTAAAGTAGTTCTCTCACCCTCTCCAAACACAAGTTAGATGAATGGATGGGCAAATCCTGGTACATCCATGGTCTCAATTACAAACCTTCATGGAAAAGGCTATCAATTAGTGGGAACTGCAGTGGCTAGCCAGCCAACAGATGATCCACCAATAAACTGCCTGGAACAACCTATGAAACTACAGTAATACAGTTACTCTCTGTTGTCAGTTATAGGAATCTATGTTCTCTATGGTTTACTATCATAATATTGATGTACAAAATAATTTCCAACTAAAACATCAAACCGCAACCACGAAAAAAAAAAATGCCATAAATCACAATGTCGAATCAGCTGAACTAATTTAGCTGATTCAACATTAAAATCAAACACATCACGTGATGTCTGTGTAGGAGCATAGAAACACTAAACTCCTACACCTAGCATCATGTTTTTGCATGGGGCAGGCTCCCCTGTGCCCCCCACAACCCCTGCTAACTATATATTCCAACTTAGAGATCGCACTACAGTGAGGAAAGGGATACATTTCCCAAACCGCACTGTGCCATGATCTCTGATAGTACTTAGAGTTCATATCAGCGAATGCACAGTGCATTCACTGATCTGAACTTTCGACATGGAGATGTCTAGCAAGATGGACATTTGAAAATCCAACTTTCGAATGTTCCATCTCCAGACAATCTTCATTCGCAATTGTCATGGTAAACCATTCTCTACAGTTATTATACATCTGAACATGCAAGCAGTACAGCACGGTTACCCAAAGTACTCTTCCCTTTCTGCAAACTGTCAGGTATAAGCAACTTTTTTCCAACAGCATAATATATATACGCTTATGTACAAAGTATGCATGACCACTATTGTGCACATAAACAACAGGCTTGTTAGTATACTTGTACTTATGAGAATTTTAATATAATTTGCTTTGGCTTGTCTAGCCCATGGTAAAACACCATGTGGCTTTTATGTGTAACAGTACTTGACATGACTCCTGATTATGTGTATAGGAGTAAAACTATTATGGCAGTATGACGTACATAATTCTGCTGACATACGTATCTACTGTTACTTTCAAAAGATGCCATAAAATGTAAATGTTGCATATATTCTGTCTGCCCTTCCTCTACCCAAACATCAATAAAGGTTATATACTGCCCACCTCAGCTTCACTGATATGCAATACACAAATGTATACTTTGTCAGTATATTACAAACTATGTATAGTTGAGCATGATAAGTTGTCTATGGCTATTATCACATAAAACAGACAGTCCTCAAACTGTCTCAACAAATGAAGCATGGGTGTCCCACTCTGACCAGAGAGAGAAGAGTTGCAGCATCTGGTGAACACCAGCAACAAACCACAAAGACATTGCTGTGTATTCAAATGGGTTATGAGTAAAATGGTGGTGTCACAAATTCTGTTATTTATAGATAAGTCCTAAGGTTTTGGAAACTTGTGGAAATGTATCTGCATCACTGTGACAGAGTGATATTCATAGTCATAGTGCTTAGGCATAGTGAGAATTTGTGCTGGCTGTGTTTAAGTTCAGCTAAGGTGCAATTCAAAGACAGCAGCTGCACTTAGGTGCAATGGTTACAAGTAGTCTGACAAAGTAGTATACAAATAGGGTCTATATTAAAACACTGAAGTTTCAAAACTTCGAATGTTCTAATATCGACCCCTATTCAGTGAAAGCTGAAAATATTGAACATACAGAACAGCATTTCCTGATGTTCATCGTGTTACACTGCTGCAGTCATTACACTTGGGTTATCCTGTCAGGCGGTCCCACAGTCGGCCGGAGTTCCAAAGTCTTGGTCCGGAGTTGGTTGCTGTCGCTTCTTCCCTGACGTCCATGCACCAGGGGTATACAAGATGCATTCAACGCCATTTTCTTCAGTCTTTCTTGCTGTGCGGTGCCCGAAGCAGAAGCAGTTCACAAGTGCCGGTCGGCCGATTCCTGAGATTTTCGAAGTCGAATTTCAGATCCGAAGTCTTCAATAAAGCTAAGTACCCCATTGGGGAAACTTTTTTCTTGCCTCAGACCAATGTCAGAAAAAGTTAATAATTGTATTTCTTGTGGGAAGCAAATACCTCATAAGGACTTCCACTCTTACTGTATTCCATGCCTATGCCCTGATCACGACGTCACTAGTTGTCGGTTTTGTGCTAGATTTAACAAACGCACTATAAAAAGACGTTTTGATTTTGCTTTGCACTACTTTGGCCGAAGGTTCAATTATACTATGCCGTCAGATCAACTGACGACCGCATAAAGACAGGCAACCGAGGTCCAAAACCGATGACGAAACCTCTTCTAGGCCAGTCGCCTGTTCTCAGTGAGGTGCTTTCGCAGCCCCTGACACCCGCTACCTCAGAGCAGGCCACCTCCGACTCCCACGTGGAGACAACTAGGCCTCTGGAAAATCAAGGTATTGGTCCTACGGAAACTAATTCCTCAGATGGGGCCGGAGCCGCTGAGCAGGCATCGGCTTCTGAGGGTGTTTTTAGACCTTCACAACTTACCATTAAAACAACAGCCAAGACAAAAGTACCATTAAAGACAAAGAAACAAGTACAGCATTCTCCTGGACAGTCCTCCATGCCTAAGAAACAGATGCTTAAAATGGCCGAAGACCTCATTACTCTAATCAGGGGTTCCCATCCCCCTCCTGAGAAAAGGCCTAGGCAGGATACAGACTGATTCCTCTGATCAGATTTCCATTTCCTCTGATTCCTCTTCAGACCAGGAATACTCTCTACCCCCCTATGAGGACTCTGATGCTGAAGAATCTATCCCTTCAGCCTCTCCTCCTGAGGATTATTCTTTTGGGAAAACTTTACATACCATGAGGGAGTAGTTCCATTGGGAAGGTCAGGATTACTCAGAATCCAAGAGAAGGCTCAGGGATTTCCTTTTATTGCCTCAGCACAGGCCCCTGGCTATTCCGCCTGTGTTAGATATTGTGGATGATGTGTTCTCTGAATCCAGCTTATCTTCTGATTCTTTGCCCCCTGCACCAGCCAAGCCAGATAGATATTATAGAGTCCTTGACTCTCACACGTTTCTTTATAAAAACTCTTCTGCTGATCCAGAAACTATTTCCCAGGGTCCAAAAAGGGGGTTATGGCTTCCATTGCAAAAAATCCAGTACCCTCTGATAGAGATTCCAGAGCTGTGGATAGATGGGGGAAGAAAGTATACACTTCTGCAACTTTATCAGTAAGAGCTTTAAATTGCCAGTTTCACATGCTTAAGTACCAACAATATTTAATGGCTCAGTTAAAACAGAAAATGCTTGCAACCTCAGAAGTTCCTGATTGTAAAGAAATGCAGGATTTATTGCATGCAGTTGAACAGGTGGGAAAACATACTCTACAATGTGGTTTTTATTCTTTTGAGGCCTCTTGTAGAGCTGCAGTTACAGGTTCTGTGATTCAAAGACATGCTTGGTTAAAAGAACAGAGTTTACCTGATCATGTTAAGGCAAAATTATTGGATGCTCCTTTACAGCATGATACCTTGTTTGGTGTTAAGGCAGAAGAGTTGTGAAAGAAAATGGAGGATAAAGCTAAATTTATGCAAACAGTCAAGGATTTCTTACAGGTACAGCCACCTCGATTTAGCAGAAATTGGCCAAGAAAGAATTGGTCCTTTCCAGTGTCAGACAGGCCACAGAGAGGCAGATACAGATGCCCAAGAGGCAGATCTCAACCCCAAGGCTCAGACAGACAATGACAGTGGGGCACCTCAACCCCAAAAGGAGGTGAGGACAAGTCTCAACCTTACAGGAAACAGTCACAATGACTTTCCCCTTCGTACGCCAAGCACTTCCCTTTTGGAAGCCCCCTTAGGGGGGAAAACTAGCACTTTTTTCTCAAAACTGGCAATCACCCAAGACAAATGGGTTCTGAATATTGTCTCTCACGGTTACAGGTTCCACTTTCATACTTTACCAAGGTTAAAAGGAATGCCAGACCTGCCACAAAATCATTGGGCAGAGGCACAAAAACAAATTTCAGCCCTCATGGACATGAGAGCTATTCAAAAAGTACCACAACAGGAACAAGGACAAGGATTTTACTCAAGACTCTTCCTGGTCCCCAGAAGGGACAAGGCCTGGAGGCCCATACTAGACCTTTCAATTCTAAATACTTACCTGGATATTCCTAAATTCAAAATGTTGACATTACAGCAGCTTCTACCCATGTTGGGCAAGAAGGCTTGGCTTGTTACTCTGGACCTCAAAGAGGCATACCTGCATGTCCCTATCAGACAAAATTGCAGAAGATACCTCAGATTCAAAGTTGGCACAATGCACTACCAATTCTCTGCACTGCCCTTTGGCTTATCTACTGCGCCCAGGGTCTTCACAAAGTGCCTGGCACCAGTAATTGCATTTTGCAGACAAAAAGGAATTAAAATATATCCATACCTGGATGACTGCCTCATTCAAGCAGAGACAAAGGACATTCTTCTACAGCATCTGGCATTTGTAAAAAGGTTGCTAATTTCTCTAGGGTACACAGTAAACGAAAAGAAGTCAAACCTAGTGCACTCACAACACATTACATTCCTGGGTGCCAGCTTAAATACAACGGCCCAGATGGCTTACCTCCCGCCAGACAAACAAGTTCAACTAACTCAGTATTTTCAACTACTGGCAAAAAAGTCCCATCTCCCTGCAAGAAAAATTCTGCAGGCCCAGGGATTCATGGCATCCTGCATACTACTAATACCATATGCCAGACTGCATATGAGGAAATTACAATGGTACCTAAAAAGTGTTTGGACTCAACACTCTCACAGTTTAGAAGCAGTAATACCAATGATTCCCTGCCTACAACAGGAGTTTTGATGGTGGGCACAGGCATGTCACCTAAACAAGGGTCAGACTTTTACCCTACCCACAGCCAGGCAGACTCTAACAACAGATGCTTCGGATTACGCCTGGGGAGCACACGTGGCAGGAAAATGCATTCAGGGCAAGTGGACCACAGACCAGATGCATCTTCACATCAATCAAAAAGAGATGTTGGCTGTTTAAAATGTCCTAACAGCTTTCAAGGACCTTCTGCATCCAGGACAATTATTATTAAAGACAACGCCACAGTAATGTGGTACATAAACAAGCAAGGGGGCACATCATTCTTATCCCCTGTGTAGGCAAGCCATGACCTTGTGGAACACAGCTCTAACGTATCAAGTTCACCTGCAAGCACAATTCCTGCCAGGAAAGAAAAATACTCTGGCAGACGATCTAAGCAGAAATATCATGGACCCTCACAAATGGAAATTGAATCCACAAATCTTCAGCATGGTAACGCAAAAATGGGGAGGCCCAGACATAGATCTTTTTGCCTCCCCACTGAATTGCCAACTATAAAAATTCTGCACAAGGACTTATCACAAACAAGCATGGAAAGTGGATGCTCTTTTGTTCAGCTGGAAAAACCTAAAAGTTTATGCCTTCCCGCCACTGCCTCTCCTTTCAAAGGTACTCCTAAAAGCCAGACAAGAAAAAACACAGATGATCCTGATTGCTCCAGACTGGCCACGTCAGCACTGGTACCCTATCTTAAGGAACTTAGCTCAAGGCCCACCATGGATTTTGCCTCAAATTTCACACCTTCTGACTCAACAAAACAATCAGATCCTGCACGGTCAGCTCAAAACCCTAAACCTGGCTGCATGGCAGATTCATTAGTCAAACAGGCAACACCTCTCTCTAAAGCTGTTATGGATGTCATTTTGGAGGCCAGGAGGCCTAGCACCAGAAAAGTTTACTCAGAAAAATGGAAAAGATTCTGTGCCTGGAACCAGGCTCAAAGCCTTGATCCTCTTGTTCCAAACATTCCTCAGATTTTACAATACTTAACTGACATGCTGGACAGAGGCCTATCCTTCTCATCAATTAAGATCCACGCCTCTGCCATTTCAGCACATTACAACACGGATCCTCTTTTATTTTATTCTCTCATCCCTTGCTAAAGCAGTACCTCAGAGGGGCTAAAAACATAAGACCGCCCCGGAGAGCACCAACACCAACTTGGGACCTCAATTTTGTTTTGGAAAAACTAACCCTGCCACCTTCTGAGCCAGCCAATACAGCTGATCTAAAATTTTTATCATGGAAAACAGCTCTGCTTCTGGCAGTAACTTCAGCACGAAGAGTCTCAGAGCTACAGGCATTAATGGCAGTGGAACCTTTTATAATTTTTCATCAGGACAGGGTTTCTTTAAGGACAAACCCTACCTTTACGCCAAAAGTGGTATCTAGTGTGGCTCTTAACCAAACCATCCATTTGCTAACTTTTTATCCAAACCCCTAGAATAAAGGGGAGAAACTTCTGCATTATTTGGACATACACAGGCAGCTACGCTTCTACTTGGACAAAAACTGAGGAACTGTTTGTAGCATATGCTGCAGGATCACCGGGCAAGGCTATCTCAAAGCAGACTATATCCAAATAGATAGGACACTGTATTTGTTACTGCTACACACAGCATGGAAAATCAGTCCCAAATAACATTAGGCCACATTCCACCAGGGCAACAGCCACTTCAACAGCCTTTCTCAGAGGAGTACCTACCAAGGAAATTTTTGAGGCTGCAACTTGGAGTTCAGTGCACACCTTTACCAAGCATTACCACCTGCCTCTTTACTCTAAATCCAGAGCAGGATTTGCCACTGCAGTTCTGCAGGGCCTCATAGCCAATCCTAACTCTTAATAGACCAGCCACCCAACCTTAGCTTTGGGATTCTACCCAAGTGTAATGACTGCAGCGGTGTAACACAGCAGTGTAACATAGTACAGGTTTGTACCTACCATAAATGTAGATGTTCGAGTGTTCACACTGCTGCAGTCCAGGTTACCCTTCCTCCATCCCCTCTGAAATAGCTGGACTTATCTATACCTTTCTATCCTATACAACCTTTGGGGTGTATTTGCTTCTAACTGAAGGTGTTGTTTTTATTTTATATGTATATTTTTTATTAGCAATATGTATTACCTACCTACTTTGGGGCACTTGACATCTGGGGCAAGAAAAACTGAAGAAAATGGCGTCGGATGCATCTTATATACCCCTGGAGCACTGACGTCAGGGAAGAAGCGACAGCAACCGACGCCGGACCAAGACTTTGGAACTCTGGCCGACTGCGGGACCGCCTAATGGCAGGATAACCCAAGTATAATGACTGCAGCAGTGTGAACACTTGAACATCTACATTTATGGTAGGTATAAAACTGTACTTTCCAAAACACACACACAACAAAAGCACACCAAACAAACAGCAATCCACACACACACACCTAAAATCTTACACCTAACCCTACACTAAACTATACACACACTACTTACTATCCACTTACCTTAACCCTAAGGTCTGTCACTATCGCACACTCACCCCCACCTTAACCCTCACGTCCACACAATCGTACACATACCTAACCCGCACCCAATCGCACACTTACCTGAACCCGACCCATAACTTTCCACCACAGCAGTGAAAATACCGAAGCAACAAAAACGGACAACCGAATTCTTTCCCTAGGAAGAAAATCCAGTTTGCTGTTGCTTCGATATTTTCAGCTTTCGCTGAATAGGGGTCGATATTAGAACATTCGAAGTTTTGAAACTTTGATGTTCTAATATAGACCCTACAAATAAAGGTATAAAAATAGATGTAAATGAGGAATACGTGAAAAAACCTACAAGCTTATTAAATTAGGAGCTCCTTCTGCATTTGTGTACTTCATAGTCACTTTTTGATGCACATATTATGTTCTTACAGATTATAAAAATCAGAGTCACTCATTTTTCATCTACTTTGCAATCCTTGGAGATGTTTGGGTTTACTGCTAGCTTAGCTATTTCCATTTCTGAGGTGCTTGTCTTTGCTGTGCCAAACCCAGGTGTGCTTAGCATAGCCCACCTGCCAAGAAGAAGATATAGGCAAAACTAACCCATTTGAACTTTTCTGATCAAGAAGTTTTGGACAGATGTACAGTGGGCAAGGACATAGTATGGACTTAAAAAGTAAATTAAAAAAAGGACACAATACATAATTTAATGAGTTTGTATGGCCCATAGATAGGAACCGGGGCAATGAGTGGCCTTTCTATACCTGTGAATACCAAGATATACATATCTCTCACTGTATTTGCCTGGTGACCTTCCAGAGACAAAATGGGGACACTGAGTATCTTAGAGGCTTCTGCCTTAAGGATACTTCAGCAGTTCGTTCCCCAACATATTCTAAGCACATATGGATCAGTGTATCTGTTTCCTGGTATCACCACAGGACTGATTCATTTCCATGCATGTCTTTTATGGAATGGCATGCTTGTTTGAGGTGTTTGGTGTGATAGATTGCACCCATGTTCCCATTAGGGCCCCCTCTGGACAATGGGGGAGTGTAGTGGAACAGAAGGGCCACTATTCCATCAGCCTTCTAGATGGTGTGTGAAGCATGGAGGATGCTTCACCAAGTTATCAGGCCAGCATCCTGGCAGTGCCCATGATTCTCATACACAGCATGCAAACTCACTCTACCTCCTCTTCCTGCATAGTAGGATTCCTCATGGTTTCCTGGTTGGTAAGTACAGAGCATTTTAATGTTACTAATTATGGTTTTCACAGTACCTGTAAAGTGGTATTAGTATTATTGAGTAATAACCGTCCCTTTCTTGTTTTGTGTTCCCCTGTGCTTCGTTTTCCCGATAATGCAAACTATTGTCTGTAACCTCCAAGAAGCTGTCGAGGAATGCTTTAACACTTCTCTGTCTCAGACATGGATAGTCATTCTGCAAGTGTCTGTCTTGCTGAAAGCATGTTTCCATTGTCTGGATGAGTCTGAGGGTGCCCTTTGGTATTGTTCTATTACTACATGCAGGATGCTTCTGGCTGCTGCATTCTGTACAAGATCATAAATAATTCTGGTGAGCGACTGCCACAGACCGTTATTAATAGTGGCAGTGTACCTCCCTCCATCACTCCTCTCACCAGTGATGATGGTAACGATGGCCAGCTCATGGCAGTAGCACAGCAACCCCTCTGCCAGGCTTGTGCACAGTATATTACTATGCAGGCAAAGAAGCAGCATGTAGTCCACAACTATGGGCCATGACATTCACTTAGTAACAGTGAAAAAAAAGAACAATTACACAGATAACTGATGCATGCAGTGTTACCTCTGAGCTGTACTGTGTGGTGCATGGTCAGTTTACACTGTGCACCAGACATTTTTTTTTAGTTTTCAGCAACAGAAAAGTTGGTTTTCATAATACCATCAGTTATCATTTGCAAAGTTCTGAGGAGTAAGCGGCATAAGTGCTAGTTATACTGGCATGGACTGAGTGCTGAAATGCAGGTTTTATGATGCATGACTATGGGCATACTGTTACTTTTACCTGTAGTGTCCAGAACAGACTAAGCTGACTATTAATAAGCACAAAATACATGTATTAGGATTATAGCTTTCTGTCTCTTTTCCCCTTTGGTGTTCTCTGCTTTGTTTTTCAGATTCAAGTAAGAAGTCTAGTAGCCATGTATGTAAATGGAATACTGGTGAGTATTGGTTTTGTCTTAGTAATTTCAAAACTGTAATTTACATTTGGAAAGTGTCATACATAATGTTCCCTAAGGATAGTGTGGAATGTCCCAATACATTAGGAGCAAGTGTGAGTCTGACATTGAGTTGCTTATGTGGCAGGATCTACTGGATGCAGGGAGAACTCTTAACATTAACTTAACTATACTGTAGGACCTAGACCTTGACTGAGAGATTTTTTTCCATGTGTTGTGGAAGTCTGACAATACCTTACTGCCTTCTTCTTGGGGAATCCACTTCACTGCCTGTAGCACTTCCTTGAGATGCACATGGTATGTAGCCTAGTTGTCCACCATGCATGTGGACAGCTCCCTGTACATATCCACCTGTGTTCTCAATGTGTGCCATGAAAGCCTTTTACAAAGTGCAAATGGAGACTGAATGGATGCCGTGTGTACAATCATACTATTCATGAGACTCACCATGGCACTGTATCTGGTCTCAGTCATGGCCATGTAGTGGCAAAATTCCTCATTCACATCCTGCAGTTTTCTAACCATGTCCACCTGACTCCCAGTAACAGTAGTCTAGGTTTGAACTATGTCACTGGGTTTGAACTATGTCACTGCACGTCTAATGCTGGGCAGTCAAAGCCTGGTGTCTCTTTGAAAATGTATATCTTCACCTGGCAACTCTGTCTATCCCATCCAACCCCCCCCCCCCCAAGCCATAACCAGGCTAAAAACATCTCAAAAGGTGACTATCAAGGGAGGGTATCAATAACTTCACACCACTGCCCCCCCCCAAGAGGATGCAGACAACTATGCTGAATGCATGTGCAGTATTCAAGCACCTGTACAACTGTATGGACTCAGCCATACCCAACAAAACTAAAACCTGCTCCTCAAGGAAACACAAACCTGTCTGGTGGACATACTCTGTCAACAAGCTTTACAGCAAAAGGAAGAAACTGTTGTCCAAGGGTAAAAAGGCACAAATTCCCAACTGGAAAAATTCCCTCCTTTCCTCAACAAGGAAATCAGATCACTAGTGAAAACCTCCAAAGCCAATTATGAATCAAAACTAGCCTCCGAAACAAAGGCTAACCACAACGCCTTTTTCAGTTACGTCAGGGACCTTCATGGCAAAGCCCAAGTTTGTTCCAAATTAGCTCTTAACTGTACCACTTACACTGACCCTGTTAGCAGATAGGTTCAGCACAAACTTCATCCTCCTGTCCTCCCAAAGCCCATTTGACATCCCCGATACTTGTCCTGCACCTCACATCTTTATAAAGGCATAAAGTGTTAAAGGCCCTATCCAAGGCAAAGAATACAGCATCCATGGAACCTGATAGTATCCCAGGCTGTACTCTGCACCATCTCTACAAGAACTAGGCTCGCCATTGAGCACCCTATTCAACCATAGCCCAAGTACAGGCTTCATTCCAGCAAAGTAGAGAACTGTCACTGTCATCCCTTTGCACAAAAGTGGTGCCACTACTGACCCTGGAAACTATCTCCCCATTAGCTTGACAAGTCTGATCTGTAACACCATGGAGTGTATTGTTATGGACCTCATAAACAAGGACATAGGCAATCTCTAAGCACTTGACCCTACCCAGTTTGGATTTGTCAAGGGCAGATGTTGCCTGTTGAACATGGCTGACTTTTTTTTTAGACTGTCACCAAAGCACTGGATAAGGGAAAGTCAGTACATACAGCTCACCTTGACTTGGCCAAAGACTTAGACACAATCCCCCACTCAGGCATCATAGAAAAGCTAACACAACTTGGCATAAATCCCTATCTCATCAGGTGGGTGGCCAACTGGCTCACTGATAGGACCCACAAGTTCAAAATTAGGTGCCTCCACTTCCAACAGCAGACCTGTCACTAGTGGTGTTCCCCAGGGATCTGTCCTGGGACCCCTACTGTTTGGCATCTACTTTTCAGAGGTCCAGGTGAAGACAGAAGGCCTGTGGCTGACCAAGTTTGCGGACAACTGTAAGTTGGGTGCTGTCAATGACTCCCTAAATGATGTTAACGTACTACAAGAAGGTCTCACAGCAACAAATGACTGCTGCCAAAGTCATGGCCTTAAGTTAAATGCAAAAATATGTATTATCATACCATTCAGCAAAAACACGGGCCCTACTGATTCCCAAATCAATGAGAACCCCCCTAAGGACACAATCTGTGGTGACAGACCTGGGTACATGGGCTGACAACAATCTCACATTCAACCATCATGTAGTGGCAGTGGTCAGAAAAGTCTTTTACCTGGTTCATCTCATAAGTAAAGGGATTGCATCCAGGAAAAAATGAGGTTATTACCTCTCTGTATTCCTCTCTCACTAGGCCAATAATGGAGTACAACACCCAGTTTGGTATGCACCTCTCCAAATACTTGCATTAACTGGAAATGCCACAGAAATACCTCACAAAGAGAATCCATGGCCTCCAACACCTGTCCTATGTGGACAGGCTCAAATCACTATCACTCTACTCAGTATCGTACAGATTGCTCAGAGGTGATCTGTGTCTCGCCTACAAGGCAATCTCAGATCCTGCTCTACTAGAGATGCTCCATATCCGTAAGTCTAACTCCTCATGCATTACCCATTTGAAAGCCCTAAATCTAATATGCAACCTTGATGAGAGGATGGGAAACCACAAATATGTCCCAGGGGTTCCACCTGTGTCTCTCACTGACAGGCGCGGATTGAGGTTTCTTTTTTGGGTATAAACTCTTGGCTAGGCTTGTAAGGGCCCCAGGACCATTAGTGTAGTAATCTCTTATGATCTTAAGTGACACAGTGTCACCTACCATCCTCGCATGAAATTTTCAGGAAATGTGGTACATGCATCCATGGGACTGCATTTCACAAAAACACCTAAATGGTGATATCCATGTTGCACCACTACTTCTCAGTTGTGCTTTTTCACTCTTCCATATTATCTGTTTTCTACTCCTCTGCTGCAGTAGTAATACATATATCATTATGTGTTTGCTGTGAGGGTGTGTTATTCAGTAGGTTATTTATTATGTCATATATTTCAGTAAGTAAATCAGCCAGCCTTTAGACACCTTTACTTTATCCATTGGCAAAGACGATTGTCGACAGTAAACTACTTGATACGGACACAGCACTGAAAATGGCACATTACATATTCCCTTTACTTATCTTCTTCTTCTTTCAGCTTTTCCTGGTTAGGGGCCACCACAGCAGATCATCTGTCAGCTCATGATTGGCAGAGGAGTTTTTACGGTGTCAAGTTGCCAGCCTGGCGCCCAACCTTCCACAGAAAGCACACACACACTCACACCTAAGGCCAATTTAGAGTGTCCAATCCACCTACTGCATGTTTTTGGGATGTGGGAGGAAACCGGAGCACCTGGAGGAAACCCACACGACCACAGGGAGGACATGCAGACTCAGCACAGAAGGCACCCCAGCCAAGAATCGAACCGGAGAACCTCTTGCTGTGAAGCGGCAACGTTAACTGCTGCACCACCATGGCTGCCCACATATTCCTATTACATGTGCCTTACCAGCAAATATAGACTAATGTTGAAGAATACCACTGAATTACAATAATAAATGCCTTTTTCTGATTCTTTATGTTCATCGTTTATAAATGGTTCTAGTTTGTTCGCAGTGAAGCCCAGCAAAGACTAAAATGGCAGACTTAGGCCTTCCAACCTACGTTGGGGCTGATTAAAGAAGTTCTTATGCAAATTAGGCTTAGCAGTGCTGACCTATATGAATCACATCATAGTGCATGTGTATCCCCTCTTGTTAGGCATAAATGTATTTGGCTTGCTGTGAGTAAATATGAGCTACCACCAATTGCACTTCTGTTGTACCCCCACCATGCCATACCTTGTGCAGGGTATGCCTGCATTTCTAAGATTGGTAAAATCTTACTTAATTTTGTCTGTTGTCATTCCTCATTACCTTACTTCCTCTGCAGTCCCTACCTCAGGGTACAAAAAATACCAATTGCCTGCTAAAAGGGGTGGGAATCACAATACAGTAAATTACAGCATTTTTCTGATGTATTTTTCCATAACTAGTTGTGTGCCCCCACAAAAAAGTGTAGAGGAATCAAAATCATATTCATCCTATATTAACACCCTTGAAGACATAAAACACAACTGTGATATCACATTCTAATAATAATAGTATTTCATAGATTCATAGTTTGTTATTAGGCAGTCATTACTAAACACAGTCCCAGGTAATGACTACAGTATTTATGGTATTACATTGGGATGAAACAACTAGGCATGAAATTACCTCCAGGTTGATAGCCTAGTAACCTCCTATGATCCTAATAACCTGGGGGCCTTTCTAAACCTTACCAAGTTTTCCTGAAAGAATAATGATGTTATACATCCATTGAGGCCCAGGCATTTATAAGCAACTTCAGTCTATAAGGTACATGGGTGCCAGGCCTGGTGTAAATTTCTTATTCCCTTCCCATCTACAGGTCTAGGTTGCCTAGACCTTGTATTTCTGGTACTGTTTGACTTACGAATATGTAGGAGATTCATAAGTGCGGAGTTTGCAGATACCTTTTAAGCCAAGGATAGATCCCCTCAGCAATCTATATGAGCCTAAGTACAGGGAAAGGGCTTTATGGTTGTACTCTTTTTGTAAGGAACCTCTGAGGTCACTCTAGTTACTACATATGCCTGGTCAGGTACATACTGAAGACAGCATTGTATTCTATGATTGGTCTGATAAGGGCAGAGTACAGTGGGTTAATAAACTCTTTGGACCTAGGTGCCATGCTCTTACAAGTTATGCAACATAAAAGGATTTCCTCATAACTGTGGCCACGTGGTAGTTGAAGGTAAGGCTACTGTCTATTTGTGCACCTACATCCCTGACCACCGAGTCAACTCTTAGGGGGGTGTGTTATCAACATGGTAATTAGCTGGTATGGTTGACTTTCCAAAGAGAACAATTACGCATTTCTTAGCATTCATAGGTTTATAGGATGATACCAGGAATTTCACTCATTTTATAAAACATCAACTCCCATTAATGACTTGCATGGACAAAACAGGATACAAAATATGGTACCAAAACAATCTCAAGTTCCAACAGAAATTGAAAGCATCTTTTGAGCTTAAGACCGTGGCTGTTGCACCATTTGTTAGTCAGAGATAGGCCTTCTTGAAGAATGCTAATGTCTGGTGGGGAGTCAATGATAACCCTCAGCTTGCAATCATCTGCAAACTAAGTCAGCCATAAACCTTCAGCATTTGCTTCCATGGCAGAGAAATACATGCAAAAAAGAATGGGTCCAGTACTGAGCCCTGGGGGAAATCTACTAGTGACTGGCCTCTTAGTGAGCTTTTCTATAATGCCCGAGTGGGGTATTGTTTCAAAAGCATTGGCCAGGTTGAGGTGAGATTTGTTCAGTCTTGCCTTCATCCAGTGCTTTGGTGAAAAGTCTACCACATTTAATAGGCACGACCTTCCTTTAACAAAGATGAACTGTGATGGGTCCAATGTTTGCAGGCTACCTATGTCCTCATTTATCATGTCCACAATGATTCTTTCCATGATCTTACATATAAGGCTGGTCAGTCTTATGGGCCTGTAGTTACCTGAATCAGTGGTTGGACCTCCATTTTGCATAAGAATGACTGTAGCAATCTTTCTTTCTTTCCTTTGGCACAAAACCTGACTGTAGGATCCAGCTGAAAAGTGATTCAATTGGACCAGAGAGGTCATGTTTCATGCTATTTAATAAACATTCTGATATGTTATCGGGGCCCACTTTTGGCTTTGGCAAGTACATTGATGATCTGTTCCCTAGTAATCATTGGGGGGGGGGGGGTTATGGTATGCAGTATTTTCTTTGGACTACTGAGTGGGTGAGGGGAAAATTTTGAGCTGAACCTGTCAGCCAAAAGGTTGGCAAAGTCCTCTGTTTCACGGTGGGTGGTGTAATTTACAATAAGTTCTGCTCATTGTTGTGTATTTCCTCTGAAGTTGTGGACAGCTGTAAAAAGCTTTGTGGTTGCCCTTTGCCTGAGAAGCTATTTTTTCTTCAACCTTAGCCTTTGAGGTATTAATTAACCCTCTTAGTTGCCTGCTTAGATTGGTCAGGGGGCTTTTAGTATGTAGGGCTTTACTTCTTCTACACTTGGTCAAGATTTTTTTGTTGTTGTTGTTGTTGTTGTATAACCGATTGATACAGCAGTTCCACCAGGGTGGCTTGTCTTTTGTGTTTGTCTTATTTTTAATATGAGTAAGCAGAGCTCGCTCAATACATATATCAATATGGCTGTACAGAGATTTTGTACATAGATCAGCATATGCTATGGTGTTTACTGGGTTTGGGGGTACTTTAGCCCAGTTGTTTCCTAGTAGAGAGATGTTAGCCTTGGAATAGTTCCTAAAGGATTTTTGGTTTCACTGGATCCCTGGATTTAAATTTTACTTCAAGCAAGACTGCCTTATGGTCAGATCTGATAAGTGAAGACATTACAGTGGGTGGGGGGCATTGCATCCCCATGTTTATGAGTACAAGGTCAAGGATGTCTGTACACCTGGTAGAAGAATGGACCAACTGTTCTAGGATGTTGGTAGTAAAGTTTGGAATTGATTCTACATTAGAAGTAGTGTAGGATTCCCAGTCTACAGCGGGGTAGCTAAAATACCCCATGAATATCATATTGGGTTGAATGCTGTGGGACTCTAGGACATTGAAATAGGTAGTATGAGCTTCCTGGAACATGGAGGGGGACCTATAGGTTGCAAGGATATGGTCTGAGACTCTGTTTATGGTGAGTTGCACATGTATCAGTTCCAGTGGGTCATACACTAACTGTCTGGATATCAGGGTGGTTTTAATATAGACTGAGAAACCGCCAACTTTATTTCCCTTCTGTTTAGTAGCTGATCTAATGGTGTGAAAGCCATTATAACCTTGCATTGCTAGGGTACTCTCTGACTTTAAAGCATGTCTTGTTACTACACAGATGTCTACATTCTCCAGGGATAAGGAAAGGCTTGCAGGGAGTAGAGTTGCTTGTTAAGACTTCTAGCATTGAGCAATACCACCTTCAGCTATTCCTTCATAGGTTTAGTTAAGTCAGGAGGTTTATCAGTTTGGCATTGCCTAAAAAGGCACTATGAGGGTGGAAAAGGTCTTTGCCAATATCTGAATGCCTAAAGGTGATAAGTGCAGACCATCCCTAGCAAAGCAGCATGGTCTGTCAACCATGTCCTCCCAGACTATAACATATTGTAACCCTTATATTGACACCAGAAGCTAAGACAATTGTTAAAATCAATAATTTTCTGTTGGTAATGTGGCATCACCCTTTTTCTTAAAAAAAAAAAAAAGTCATAATAAAGAAACCTCTGTTTATTTACCCCCCAAAAAACGAAACTGGCGAAAAATGCAATGCACGGGACTACATGTCTTGTTAGTACACCAAACCTTTCCATAGCTCTCATTTCAGTAGGCAGCATCTCTACATGGGTGTATGAGCACAGAATAGTAATGTCACACACAACATGGTATGGTTCACACCCTAGTACCCCTGCAGCAGACTTCTACAACTCAATCTTATACTGCCACTACAGAGTCACGCTCCAAGCTGATGATACTATTTTATAACTGATAAAATCAGAAAAGGACATTTCAGTGTTGTGGAACATTTTGAGGCAGTTTTAAATCTTTTCAGGATCCAAAAACTGATGAAGATAAAACAAAGGCAATTGCTGTAAAAAATTTACCCACACACAAATTGGTTCAGCAATATCCATATTTATGGGGACATGATAAAATGAAGTAGTTAGGAGTATGGATTAAAAAGGTTTCTGGTGTGGCAGCTAAGGATATGTGAAAAGAGACTATACAAAAGATAATATAAAAAACAGGCATTGGAAGCTCTGTTTTATAGATATGGATAGCAAGACACAAGCAGTTAAAATGTTTTAGCCCATTTAGTTTTATACACACAGGTCAGGCATATTTTTATCAATCAGATGAGAAGTTGTAGACAGCAATTAATAAAGGGCTGAAGCATTTTACCTAGGAGGGGAAGATGGCAAGAGTCATGTGGGATAACCTGATTCTACCAAAAGAACAATGAGGTTTGGGATTACCTGATGTGAATGGGATATTTCAGAGCTACACTGTTAAGGCTCCTATGTACAGCACAAGCAGAAAGTTATAACTCTAAGTGGAAAGGAATGATGACAAAACAGGCAAAGCTCAAGAAACAAGGAGAGATCAGGATTTCAGATGCAGATCCCTAAGGAGAATAATAATAACCATACAGAATATTATATTCATAAAGTAGCAAAAAGTATTCTAAGAACTAAGCCAACATGATATTGGAGAAAGGAGATTCTACTGATAGGAATGTCTGCAATTAGGGATACAGACAATAGGGAGCTGGAATTTATAGGAGAAAACTAGAAGAAGAACCAAAGTACTGGGAGCAAATAATTAGAGAAAGATAACAGAATGTGAAGAAGCCAAGAATTTTGTTTGGACTGCAGGCTAGAGATTGCCTTCCCTATCAATGACTGATAACAGAGTACAGGCAAAAAGAAAGAAATAGGAGAATCCTGGGCAAAAGGCCAGCAATGCAAGAGTTTTTAACAGAATCTAGATCAGAAGCGGTCTTAAAAAAGGGATAAATAGTAGAGCATATAGATATTGGATGATAACTATAAGAATCAATCAGAGAAGGTTAGAAAAGATTGGGAAGAGAGACTGGATAAGCAAGTTACAAAGAAACAGTGAGGGGATATATCTATGTTTCCCAAATATACAACAAAGACTAGAAGATTTAGTATCTTTGCTTGGAAGTGTTTGCAAAGGTATTTTTACACCCCAAGTAGACTCCAAAGAATTTTTCCACAGGTAGATAGCAAATGTTGGAGAAGAAAGAGATAACTGGGAACATATTTTTTGTGAGTGTAATGAGTTGGCAGACTTTAAAAATTCCCTGCAGACCACTCTATCAGAAATACTGGGTGAACAAATTGGTATAACTAAGGAAATTATTTTTTGAACTACGATACAAGATCAGACTTGCCTAGACATACTAAGTCTAATTATTGTTTCTGCCAAAACAGCAATTACTAGAAACTAGAAATCTAAGTCTAAACCAACTGTACTGCAAGTAGTGAATATAGTAACAGAGATAAATGAACTGGAAATGGGATCTTTAGAAAATGGTAGGAGCAAATTAATAGAAAAAAGTGGGAATTTGGAAACAGTAGTTGCAGAATAATGTTTTGGAGGAGGAAAGAGGTTTAAAAGACAGGATTTGAATAACCTATGTAATGTCTGAGTGACGAAGACTGGTTAGATTATAAGTATACAATGTTTGCAACTAAAAATATGTCAGTATGTTTTTTTTTTCATTTATACAAATGTTTGTCTGCCTGTGTCATAAGTAATAATTTAATAAATATGTTTCTTGTTTGAAAAAAAAATAAAAAAGACTGATGTACCTCACCCAAGCTGGGGTGAAGGTAGAGGCTGTCCAGAAACTGGCTGCACTGCATACTACTGAGTATGACTTCATTACTGAAAAATGCAATCCTTTACATTATTCTGAATAACATATAGAACTAATGAATTACCATACACACAAACAGTTATGTGAATATTTCATTGCAGCTTAGACTTCTCACTTGAAAATGTAAAGTTAGCAAACTATGCAGGAATGTTTTCTGTGATGGATACACTCAACTTTACTATAGTTTTGTAAGAAATACTTCACCAAGACACAGAAAGCTGCTGCATTTTGTCAGAAAAAGACAGTGGACTGCTTGAGAACATGAAACATATTTGGGGGGATCTTTTGACATTGGTTAAAAATTAATTAATTAATCTGACAGAAGTTGTAAACAATGAATTGTTTTCAACCATAATCTACACACAATTGAAATGAGTAAGCAACTTTCGTTTTTTTTCTTATCTCCAAGGAAGAGATTACCTACAGCAGCAGCAGCAGTAGCATCGGCGGAGAGTTGCAAGACTTGTGCAGAGCACTTGTAAATATGAAACATATTAAAAGTCATATAAAAATGCATGTCCTTAAGAAGGGACATTCATTAATGCAGTACCAAGTTTCTACCTGATAGATCACAGTCAGACCATCATTCCACATTCATTACAATAAAACTAGAGAAATGAATGTCACTGTATTACACTGAACTACAAAACTGCAAGGAAATGCGTTATATACCAATAATGTCTACATTACTAGTGACAGCATTAAGTGTCAGTGAAACAGTAATATTGTCACTTTAAAGTATTGCAATAATCCATAAAGTAGTAAAGTAATTAATAATTTATATGACACAAGTGCCATCAATCAATTTCTCCTCCAGTGGGTACAACACTCTTTGACCTGGTCAGCTCCCACCTTTGAGCCAATGGAGGCTCCTCCTCATGATGTCAAGGTTTCCCTCTCCAGGTCCATCAGAGAGGGTGGATAATTGAGGTCCTCCACACTGGGGTAGTAGATGCTTGTCATACCTCCTCCTTCCTTTTTGTGTCTGTTTGCCATCTGTATGTCTTGTCAGTCCACCATAGTGTTTCTCTCTGTTTTGTTTGTTATTTATATGTATGTGTTTCTCTACACTTCCCTAACACTCTCTCCTACACCCAACTTTCCTCTTAAAAAAATTAGGAAAATGTGGAGTCTATCCCCCACTAAAACAGTGCCCCTCCCTTCCTCCTTTTCATGCACAATCCCCTTAATGTCTTTCTTCTGTGTGTCCCTTGTTTTACCTCTCCCCTATTTCCAGCTTTCCTATCTTCCCCCTTTACAACCTTATAGAAGCCAAAACATTGTATTCATACAAGGACACCCTTTACACTAAATAAAAGAAACCTTGAGGCAGTCTGGGTAAGCTGTGGGCTAGAAGAGCTCAGCTGAACTCAGTGCAGGTTCTAGTAGAAGTTCGAGAGATCTGGACAGGCCCATAAGAAGTGCTTACTAAAAATAAACAAACGTATTCTTGAATTTACATATGCATGGCTCCTCTGTCACATAACTACAGTCATTTTATGCTAGTTAAGATACATTGATCTGCTGTGGGTATTATGTTGAAGACTTAAGTTTTTTTATAAAACCAGCACTGTTTATTCACGCTTAGCTTATTTAAATAGAAGCACAACATTGCTATTTCCAGATTACCTCTGCTCGTATGTGAGCAGCTGGACTATGAATACTATCCAAACACTGAACCCTGTCCAGTCCTACCCCATCTACCTGAACCCTTCATTTAAAACTGTAGCTGTTCACTGGCTCAAGATTACCCCCTATGTGGATTTGATTTGGTGCATTCTGTTCAAAGGAGGGGCATTACTGATGTATGACATCCTGCCCAGTCCTTAGCATTATGTCAGCAGTTTCAGAGTACAGTACTGATAGCTCCTGAGCTACAGTAACTTCCTGTGGTTCTGAAATGCATATGGTAATGTGCTGTGCATGTTTTAAAATTTACAAAAGCTATGAAAAGTCACTTTTCTATTATTCACACTCTAGTGCCTGTATATAACTTTTGTTCTTATGCATTCATACCATATACAAGTGTGCCTTCATCTGCTTATATCTATACACACACACTATATATATATATATATATATATATATATATATATATATATATATATATACACACACACACATACACATATATCATATAGGGTGACAATCAGAAGGTCGAAGTGGGTTTGGTCGAATCCACTTCAGTCGAAGTCTGGAGGCCAAATGGCAACAATGTCAAACCTCACACTGTCTAAGTATGAATCTCACCCCATGTTAAAGCCCGTTCCGAAGTTTACGCCGAGTCATATTTCGATAATGTCGGTTTTGTGGAAAGGGGTCAGGTTCGACCTTCTGATGGTAAACCTATTATATATATATATATATATATATATATATATATATATATATACACACACACACGTGTGTGTATATAATTATGCATGCACATATATATCATATACCACATACATATGATATATATATCTATATTGTGATCTGACAAAGCTCTTTTTTTATCTATATATCAGTGGTGATCTGACAAAGTTCTTTTTAAGGGCAAATGCACTCATCTATTTGTTCTTCAGTGAAGAAGTTTTGATTTCTAAACAAGTTGCAAGTGTTAGATTACTCTGAAGTCTCAAATGAGTTTGTCTATGGTGCGTGGTTCTTTTTTCCTGTTTTTTAGGATTCTCAGCCAGCAGATTTATTACTCAAGTACCAGTTTTCTCTGTGATCTATATATATAGATAGATACACACATATTTTTGTGTATGTGACAAGGATATGTCCTTGTGTAACGCCCCCAAAGTAGCAGGATATGTTGTCTGAGTACATCATCAGTTTACATGAAGAGTATGTAAAGCATCATTCAGTACTCAGAACAAATAATAACTAAATAATACCCCAATATACTTAAATCCTTCTAGGAGGAGACATTCACCCTAATCCTGACCCCACCTATTACAATGAACATCAAGACAATTCTCCCCCACACACTAACCCTATGATGGTCATCCCCAACCCCAGTAATCTAACTTTTGCTGCCACAGATGTTAGAAGCATAAGAAATAAAATTACTGAACTACATGCCTGGACTACACAATATAAACCTGATATCCTTGCTATAACTGAAGCTCGGCTTAAACCCAGCATAAACAGCTCTGAAATTACACCTCCCTGCTATAATAGGTTCATAGGTATTTACAAGGCTAATGACCACAAGGGCTTTTTTAAACCTAGTCATGCATCCCAAATCTCTGAAAAAGTCTGATACCCATGATAAGTGTAAGAAGGGGTTTGGGAGATGAACCATTTGCAAGCAGTGTCCTGGGACATGAACCATTTACAGGCTGCCTGTGTGCATTAGAGACACAAGTGCCAAACCAGGGATGAATTTGCTGTTCCTCATCCAATTTACACTTGAATTGGGTTTAGGAAGCAACTCTGCTTCATGTGGATGGGGAGCCTGTTCCAGAGATGGGGTAGTCTCTGAGATACATACCTGTCTCTCCAGCAGGTCCTATTTATATCATGGGCAAGGTTTGAGTGTTTAAAACAGGTAATTCCAGTGGTGCTATTTGTTTTACAGATATGCAGGAGGTCCATCAGAGTGAGGTCTGATAATACCTTGTATGCGAGGCACAGATCCCACCTCCACAGCATGTAGAAGATAGACTATAGGGGATAGGGCCTTGGGGCAGTCTGCATAGGACATGTTACTTACTCTCTGTATTCTTTTAGTGAGGAACCTCTATGGATGTTCCAGTTGTTAAATATGCCTAGTTAGATAAATATGAAAGGGGACACTGTACTCAGTGATAGGTCTGATGAACGCCAGTACAGTCGAACAATGATTTCCTTGGACCTGGATGCCATACCTTTGTTTATAAGTTGCTCAACACAGAATGATTTTTTCACTACTGTATACACGTGATGGTCAAAGGCTAGATTACTGTCTGAGTTCCTAGGTCTCTGACTACTGGGTCAGCTCTAAGGGGTGTGTTGTCAATAAGATAGTTACCAGAGGTGGATGACTTCCCAAAGGATACTGTTATGTACTTCTTGGTATTTAGTTTTAGTCCATGGCTCTGACACCAGAGGTTTGTGTCAGCACTTCCTGTAGAACATTTGTGTTGGTGTGGGATTGAATGACAGCTCCTAATTTGCCATCATCTGCAAATTTAGTCAACCGGAAGCCACTGACATTGACTTCAGAGAAGTAAATGCCAAAAAGGATCAGTCCCAGGACTGATCCCCGAGGGACTCCACTTGTGACTAGCCTGTTTGTAGAGGTGGACTCCCCAATTCTAACTTCTTGAGTCCTGTATGTGAGACAGTTGGCTATCTACTGGGTGACATAAGGGTTTGTACTTAACCTCTTCAGTTTGTCAACAATTCATGAGAGGGGTATCATCTGTAATGATAATATAAACAGGAAAGGTGGTGGCATCACTTTAATATTTCCCAACAATTACCACATTTTCCCCTACAACAAACCAATACCAAAATTCAGTTCAGAAGTGCTTCTTCTTACTTTTCTCAAATTAAACAAATTATAAACAAATTTGTATTACTGTTCTTTACATCCCTCCTGGTGACAATAAAGCTATATTGGAAAATATTCTTCAATGGCTATCCATAACAATTCCACAAGAAGTAATACTACTAGGTGATTTGAATGTCAGTTGGTTGGACATAAACTCTAACTCCCCTACATACAGAGTAAAATTATTTGGTTTCAAACAACTAATTAATAGCCCCACACATTATAGCAAGACATCAAATTCCCTGTTAGACTGGATCCTAGTATCAGAAGCTAGCAAATACACCACTTCAGGTATGATGATTGTTTAGACTGGGAGGTGATCACTGAGACAAACAGACTTATCACACATCCACTTAAACAGTAGGTTTATAAAACAATGCACAACCTTTCCAAGTTTAACCCAGAAATGTTCATTACTAACCTGTCGTCTCTTAAGTAGAACCTCTTACAAATCCTGTAAATGCTGTAATGAATTCACTACAACTTTCTTGAATATCCAAAACAGCCTTGCACCTCCTGAAAGGAAGACACTAAAAACAAATAATGCAATTTGGCTATCCAAAAAGGGTAGAATGCTAATACAGGATAGAGAAAAAACAAGGTAAAAATGGCAAAAATATAAAACACCACAATATCTTGAAAACTTCAGAAAGCTTTGCACTTGTACTAAAAAGAAAATTAATGAAGACAAAAAAATACTATAATAACTTGCAGAATAATAAACACAACCCTAAACAAATTCTGGATGGCCATTACAGAAATCTTGCATCCTGGCCATAAATTCAACCCTAACCCCTCTCCCAATAACTCATCACTCAAAAAACGCAATACAATTCAACTGTTATTTCAGACAGTATAGTATCTCTAACCAAGGATTACCCAACATCTAATCCTAACCCTGCCCAGCAACCACATAAACTTTCACCTTCAAACCTGTGCCCATATCCTACATAAAACTACTCTTAAATAAACCGTTCTGTACTTCAGCTTTTGACCTTCCAAATACCTTAAAAATTGCAGCTGATGATTGAAACCTGTTACTCAATTCTCTTATAAACAGGTCAGTCCAGGATTCCCACATTCCTTCTCTCTGGAAAAAGTCACACATTATCCCTCTGGGCAAAGGAGGACATTCAATGAACATTACTAACTTTAGACCTATCACCATCTTATCCTACACTCCAAAATAATTGAAAAATATATTCAAAAACAATTGCTAAATTATCTCCTGCAGGAAGAACTCCTAACCTCCGCACTGCATGACTTCTGTCCTTCTCATAGTACTAACACTGCACTTCTAACCTATTTAGATACGGTCAATAAAGCTAGAGATAACAGCAAAATAGTCTCCTCCTTATTTCTAGATTGTCTAATGCCTTTGGCACAGTTTGTAATAGCAAACCTCTACTTAAAATGTCCTCATTAGGTCTATTAGCCCACCCTTTTATTGTTCAAAATCTACTTCTTCAATGAGTATCGGTCAGTAAAATGGCATTCTACTCTCCATACCTCCCTGTCACCACTGGTTTACCACAAGATTCTATCCTTCGTCCACTCCTCTTTAACATTTTTACTAACACTCTCCACACATCTGCACAACAGGCTATCCTAATACAGGACGCACATGACTCCACACATTTACACATCTGACATCGTAGCACACCTCCAAAAAATTACTCAGGAAGCTGTAACAGCAATTGGAACATGGCTTTATAACTCACAACCCATTCTCAACCCTAAAAAAAACAAACTGCTTTTTTTTTCCCCCAAAATCCCTCTCGCATAAAAGAAAATTTAAAAACCACTCTCTTAATAATACACCCACTGAAATCACTTCTCACAGCAAAATATTAGGAAAGATAGTGGATAATAATCTAAATTCGACCTGCATGTACAAAATTGCATAAGAAAAACTCATCAAAAACCAGGGATGCTTTTCAGAGCCAAAATCCTTCTCACTGATGCGACTAAAGCTACACTTGCCACTACCCATCTCCTCCTACCCTTCTTTATGGTTCTCCCATCCTTACTAGGCTTCAGGGATCACAAAAATCAAAACTTGAACACTGCTATAACAAAGCTGCTAAATTTGCAGCAAATACTCCTTTCAGAACCCACCACTGTGAGGCATTAAAAAGCCTACATTGGTTAGGACTATCCCATCAATTAACATACACACAGCTTCTTGCCACCTATAAAATTATCAAGATTCCACCTGGTTGTCCAACACTGAATAATATTCTATGCAACTATATTCCTAGTTGGTCATTACAGTCCAATGACCAAAAACTCCTCTCTGTTAACAAACCTATTAAATCTGCTGGGCATTGTCTATACGCATACCATGTTGCTAAGCCCTGGAACTTCTTATTTCTGTCCTTCAGGTCAATACCCACCCTTCAAAACCATTCTGAAAGACTTCCTAGCCAAAAGCTAGGTCTGCTGTTGCTCAGCACCAGGATAAACTATAACCTAAATGTGAACAAATACCTATTCATACCTTACATCTCCTTACTCTCCCTTCTTCACTCACTTCCTTACTTCTATCAGTTTCTCTCCCCCCTGGCTTTCTCACTAAATATACCATGAGCCTGCTTTTTCTCACTTTGTCTTGCAATTCCTGTTTGTATTGCAATAACTAACCATTAATTTCTCTACAAACTGGCTTCAATTTCTTTATTAAATCATAGTCATATAACTTGTATCTATTCTTAACCAATGTTTTCATATTATGTCTAATTTGGTATATTCATTTAAACTGTATTTGTTTTTTGTATTATTCTTAAAGACTGTAAAATTATTCTTAAAATGTTTTGTAATATTTTGGAGCTTTTCTCCCCAGACCTCCACTGAAACTGGAGTCATATGCAGTTGGACCTTTCTGGTACTTCAATGTAAATAAATAAATCAGCTGGAAAGACCACAGAAGTACCTCACCAAGAGGATCACTGGCCTGAAACAGATGTCCTATGGAGCTCGACTGAAGAAACTCCAGCTGTACTCGGTTGCATAATGCCTACTCAGAGGTGATCTCTGCCTGACATACAAAGCCATGTCCAACCCAGAATTGATTGACACGCTCCACCTAAAGAAAACCTTTTCCCCTCGAGCCACATGCTCTAGGGATCTAAACCTCACCACTACAATAAATAGGACGTGCTGAAGGGATAGATTCCTGTCCTAGAGACTTCCTATGCTTTGGAACAAGATTCCAATCTACATTAGGCAGAGCTCCTTGCTAATACTCTTCAAGAGAAACCTTGATGAGTGGATGGGAAACAGAAAGTTTACCCCAGGGATCACTTCAGTGGCTCTGCTGGACAGAGGCACAGGGAACTAATCTAAGGGGGCGGTGAAAGCCAACACATTCTGGTTAGGCTTATAAATGCCTTTGGGCAGATAGCTTAGTACCTATCTATGAACCTATAAATTGAATAACTTATAATAAATAAATAAATATATCTTAGAGTCCTGAGACGAGATATGTGCTTCGCCTTCCAAGACTTTTATGTACCCAGTGTTCCTTTTGAATCTCTTCAAATTAAACAACCCCACAAATATCAAACCAAGGATTTAAATTTTCACCAGCAGATAAAACAAGATGGGGAGATAAGTTCATTACGTGGCACCTTTTCCAACTTTGTAACAGACTCCCACTGCAAATTAAGCAGTATGATACACTATCTTCCTTCAAAGGCAAACTGGTTGATTGGATGGGCATTTAAAAATTCTGTAGGTACTTATGCATTATCGCAACCAGATTTTCAACCTGGCATAATTCCTTATGTTTGGCTGAAAATATGTATGTTAACTTTAAAAGGGGTGTGTAAACGACTACTTTTTACTGTGTCACATCGTGTTATGACGCAGGAAGAGGAATAACGGTCAAATTTGGTACTCTGGGGGTAAGAATACAAACACACACTGTAAAAATACTGAGAATATGACTCACCAAGCCCTGAATACAGAGCATGTTCACCTCTCAAAGCTGTGAAACAAAATGCAGATGATTTTGTAATACTAATAATCACCACCTTAAAACAAAAACACGATCACCCATTTGTTAACAACGGATGGCCCAGAAGCAATGTCTGGTTAACTATCTTTCTTGAGATCACAAAGCAAGCTAATAAGGCCCGAGGTAGATCAAAACTTGTATCACATGAACAGCAGCTTACAGCCTTAACCCTTTGTGCCAGAACCGATAAAATTAATCTCTATGAAACTAAAAATTAGACCATAGCTGCACTACTAAGCTCTCAATACCAAGTTCAAATGACACACCTTTTTAACTTTACTTCAGTTTTTGCCCCTACAATAAAATCTGTACACCTTTACAAAAATGTAAAAGAATAAACAGGTCCTTCTTCACAGGACTCCGAAACCGCAGGCATGTTTGTTGCATTTTCTCATTGTTAGATCGCGAAAGGACGCTACCCAGGAAGAGGAATTCTGAAGTTATTCCTCTTCCAAGATCAAAAATTATGTGACACAAAAGTACTTGCAAGTTCACAAACCCCTTTTCAGGTTAACATACATCGTTTCACCAAAAGATTAGAAATTATGTCCAGTTAGGAATATGGTTGCAATAATACGCAAGTACCCATCTGTGGCTTGACTGGTCTTGATTTCCTCACTAGAGGAGGTTTGGTTGAAGGAATGCCTCTCAATTTCTTAGCACAAGAAATTTGGACGAAACAAAAAATAATGGAGGTCTAAGGCAAAAAAAGCACATATTTTAAATATTGTTTTTGTAAACTAGGAAAATTGCTAGAATAACATTTTTTTTGCATTGATATGCATTTTCTTAAGGATTCAAAGTCTGATGCTCAGATGTCTGCCATTATTTAGTGACTCCAATACTCAATGACTTGCTATAAAACTACAAACTTAAGGAACAGACCAAAAATATAAGGCAAAATCTGGGCATTCTGCAAAATTCTGGACAGCTGAGAGGCCTGCGGGAAATAAACTGTACATTTGTGAATACTGTATACATTAATTCGTCTGTCTGATAGGTAAATTTATATTTGCTGGGTAAACTGGTGGCGGGAGGAGTAGTTACTTACCTCTCAAATGTCCCGGATTTTTCTTTAAACAAGAAACATCTTTATTAAATTATCATATATGACAAAGGCAGTAATACATTCATATAAATGAAAACAAACCATAACGATATAATTTTAGTTGCAGACACTATACATCACAAACCATATTAATATAATTGTAGTTGCAAACATTATACATCACGTATAATCTATCCAGTCAATATCAGTCAAACATTACATGGGCCATTCAGATCCTGCCTTCCTTTAATTCTCATTCCTCCTCTGCATGTATTATTCCCACAGGTCCCATTTTTTCTTATGTAATTTGCTCCTACCCTTTTCTAAAGATCCCAGTTCCTGGTGTTTCATCTCTGTTACTATATTCACTACTTTTAGTAAAGTTGGTTTAGATTTTGATTTCCATTTTCTAGTAATTGCTTTTTTGACAGCCACCATATTTAGACTTAGCAAGGCCTTACTATGTCTAGGCAATTCCGATTCTGTATCATTGCTCAAAAAAATAATTTCCTTAATTACGCTAACCTGCTCACCCAGTATCTCTGACAGAGCAGTCTGCATGGAAACTTTAAAATCTGCCAACTCCCAGAAAATATGTTCCCAGTTATCTCTTTCTTCCCCATCACACCCCCAACATTTGCTAACTACCCGAGGAAAAATCCTTTGGCATATATTTGGGGTGTAAATGTACTCATGTAAACACTCTCATGCAAACAGCCTAAATCTTCTAGACTTTGTTGCATACTTGGAAGATATACATATATCCCTCATAGTTTCTTTATGAATTGCTTATCCAGTCTCTCTTCCCAATCTCCTCTTATTGATTCTTAAAATTATTATGCAATATTTTGTATGTGCTACTAATTATTCCTTTTTTAACAGCAACTTCTGTTCTAGATTCTACTAAAAAACTCTACAAGCGCTGGTCTTTCACTTAGGATCCCCCTATATCTCGTTTGCTTTATTGACAGGAAAAGCAATCTCCGTCCTGCAGTCCAAATAAATTCTTGGCCTCCTCCCCTTCTAATTATTTTCAACTGTTCACGATTTTGACTCATATTTTAGTTGTGTGAGGTTGGCAATTCTTCAGTCAGCTGACAAATAAAATAATAGTACTGCAGTCACAGTGGTCAATTATTTTAAAACATACCAGACCCAGGCTTTAGAGCAGAAAAAGCAGCCTCTGTAACGGACATTAAATTTTTCACTGGAAAGTCTGATAACGAAAAGCATCTAAACGTACTCGGTAAAATAGCAGAGAAGAAGAGGGTGGTGCTACAGTGGTGGGCGGAGAAAGAAAAGTGTACGAGTGTTTTGGTTAACTTCCTAATTTTAAGCTAATTTTAACACCGTTTCAACAAGACCGGTAGCCGTTACGACGTTGCCGGTATGGGCGTCAGGTAGCTGGAGTGTACGATGTATACAACGGAGTTCTTGTGTAAACGAAATTGTTTACAAGAGTCCAATGGCACAAAAGCCAATTTTGACTGTCCTGGCACCTTCATTTCGGCTGAGTTTAGTTAACTTGATGTGAACAGCCCACGTACCGCTAAGCTAGGTACATCCCCAGACTGCGTAACCTTTATCTTAACGAGTGTGTTACAGCCTGTGGGTGATGGATTTTGTTTTGATGATGATATGCTGGACTTCTTAGTAGGCCTTAGTATTATCCTCGACCTTTCCTGTCCGAGGAAAACTGTAGATCGGAAGTTATGATTTGCAGCTTTTAAGTTTCGTTTCTATAATGGTAAAACGCTGCAACTGAAGTATATTGATAGCGCTTTAGAAATAGAACGTATTGGAATAGGTTTTAGGTATGCTTCTCTACAAAGACGTGAGGACATATCCTAAAATAATAATATAATAGGTTATGGCTAGTTAAAATAATACATTTTTTACTGTATTGAGTTATTGAACTAGAATAATTTACCAAATTAACATCCAACGTTCTTGTTAAATAAAATGTTACACAGTCACTGTACAGGGACATTTAGGGCAAAATAACGATAGAGAAAACTAGTAACTTCCATTTGTGATTATATACTGATTAGTAAAGTGACAAACTATGATACCTATTATTTTATTTACTTTTTAGGAACAACAAATTTCGATAGCTGATGTTTATTTCCCCGAACTTTTCTGAAAGAACTTGCAATTCTGAGCTTGGAAGATCAGTTTCATTAACACCTTAAGCATTATCTTCTCGGGGGTAAGATTTTTTTTTTTTTTTTTTTTTAATTTCCCCTGCATGTGTGGTGGCATTTTGGAACAGGACTCAAGGCAGCTGCATTCTTTTCACTTATAAACTGATAATTGATGGTCTGAGGATGTGTTTTACACACTACTACAGCAAGGATAAATAACCACTAGATTAATACTGGGAAGCAGAAGAGTAGAGAAGCAAGAGATCAAAATGAAAGGGTAGAATGTTCATGTGGCATATAAAGGAGAAGGTGGTGGATGGTGTTAAGATCAAGGATTTGCAAGAAGGAGAATTTAAGTTTTAAGGGGGATGCAGGTCCACCATATGGTCAGCCAGGTATGGTGGAAAGTGAAGCAGCAGCCAGACTGAATGAAGATATTTTATTAATGGTGTGCCTACCGGTTTTCTTATGATAGTGTAGAATGACTTGGAAACAGTTGATAGCAGTAAAAGAAGCATGGGAAAGTAACTAGGGGGAGTGTTTAAAAATTAAGGGGAAAAAAGAGGGGTAGAAGAAAGTAATTTGAAAAAAAAAATGTGGTTGAGGCTAGGTTTAGGAAGTAGCCTAAATAAGGGTTCGGCTACTTTTACAGGAAAGCTCTTTTGTGCAGAATGGCCAAGTGTTTGTCTTGTCTGAGGAGTAGTACAGTAAGAGCGTCGCAATGGTGGCAGTGGTAGGAATTGTACACTTTATAAGCTAGTGGCTTAGGAAACAGCATTACCAAGGATATTGCAGAAGATGTAATGGAAATAAATAATTTTAGGGACAAGGGACTAAAGGTTATTCGCTACTTCCTTATTATAGCAGCCTTCACGAAATTGAAAATAGCCCTGGCGAAATCGCTATGGCTATACACTTCAGGGATTGCACGTCTTATGTATATTGTACATTTTGTATGTAAGATATATATAAGTTTAGGTAATATTGTTATGCACTCTGACTGCATGTTCATAATCGTACCGTATTTGCATGTTAATGTTATCATTAGGTGGTTTTTGCCATGTTCCCATTATTTATATGACAAACTTCATTAGTAACTTCCTAATGTAACTACTTCTGTTTGAATTTGTGCCGAAGCTGAAATGGGTCAGTACATATCCAACTTATCCGGTGAACAAACAGTTATGAATAACTAAATAATGACATCCATAAAATAACCTTCACTTGGGTGCTTTGTTGTTCTGCTGACCAATGGTAGGCCAGTTTTCAGTACATGCAAGGGCTATAAAACACACACACCATTACTGGACAGTAAGTAACTCCACGTCACATACAAAATTAAGAGTTGTACACTGCAGATGATAAAGATGTAAAGTAGGCAGAGGAGAACCGAAATAACTCAAGCACACATTGCAGTAACATGTTAATATTCCAAAGACTGAAACCACTCCTCAAAACGCACTTGTCCGTGATTTTACCTACAATTATGCACTTGTCCCTCTTAAAACATTCAAGTATGTCATAAGGCAATGTGAGAGCATAGTCCTGAAACATTATAAATCATTTCACAGAAGGACTTGCTATTAAGTATACTCTCTACGTAAGGGTATCACCTATGCCACTGTAATAAGTACTGGTTATTCTGTAGTTGTCTCCTGGCAGCCATCTCGGAAGTGGAGCAGTAAAACATAATGAGATTTTGTAACCTAAAGAGAGGTCTGATGTACATCGTCCTCATTTCCTGCTTATGGGTTACAACTTTCAAAAGGGAGTGTAATAAACTTTTGCAAAGACTGTAGTGGAACATCATCATATTTTTCTATATAACTGGATCAGGATGAGAGGGATATCCTGTCCAGCTGTCTCTGTGGCATAGACATTTAGTTACTGGGTAGTCTTCAGGTGATCTGGGATCTACTACTGACTGTGACATGGGAAGAGCTAGCTAAAGAGGAATGATAGTGGACAGCTGAGGGAGTCAGTTGTATTCCAAATACAGGCGTGCAACATGGGGAAGGTGCAGTAATACACACACGCACACCCGCATACAAGGAATCTGGGGATGTGAACATGGATAAGAAGTGCACTCACTTCAGCCAGCCATTGGAAGATTGCAGTGACTTAGTTTAGGCTGGTCATTGTACAGTGCCTTGCTTAGAAGTCCGTGCTTCTTTACAGGAAGTAAAAGATAAGTGCTTTCCCTCCTAACTTCTGCCTTCTTGCCAAGAGGAGGAAGAGTGCTGTTAGGAACGTTAAAGAATTTTGCAACTCATAAGGTGAAAGATGGCTGTAGTCACTAGCTGTCCTCTGCTTCCTGATATCCTGTGATAAGAAAAGTGAGGAGGAAGAAACTGGATGAGCAGAGACATGAGCTGATGTTTGTAGGGGAGTGGGGAGCAAACTATTTTAAGGATTTTATCCTCTGCGTATGGTCACAGGGTAGAAAAAAAATCACCATCAGGTCCATTGGTCATGCAATTTTACCTGTGAATTTCCCACAAAGGCAAAGTGTTTGGAGTGGCTAGAGTGGCATGATAAGTAAGTAGGTCTTGTGGTGGTACCATTATACAACAGAGTAACTGCAAGAAAAACAAAACAATAAAAGTTTTCTTAAGATTTTCAGATAGTTTCATTGCATTTCAAAACATTCATGGGTTTTAAGTATATGTGCACACATTCACAGAACTTGAGGGGTCACAGTATGTGCTGTTTATGATGTGCTCTTTATTTCTTATATTGAGTGCATATGCTGTTTCTCTGTACATTTGCCTTTTCCAGATGTATCTGATTAAGTTAAAAGCTATAGCTAAAACATTTGGCTGGGATCGGGGGTGAAATGTACTTTTTAAAATATTCGGTATTGAAAGTTTGAGAATTTTATTTAAGTTGCATTTTCCTGAATTTGCTGCTGATCTGGCAATGGTGACAGATTTAATTCCATTTTTTGTTTGGTTAAATGGATATTTTTTCATGGTATTTGTAGTTTTCCATTGCTGAAAAGACCCTATTTAGCCAGTGAAGTTTTCGCATTTTATGCTTGTTTTTAGAAGCTATGAGTAATGAAGACTATTGTGTGCAGGTTGCCAATCATAGCTGGCTTATGTGTTTGAGAAGTGGACGCCAGGAAATTTGCTCTTGAGGTGAATCTTGCCATCCATGTCAAGAACACATAATAAAGGGTTATGATTGGAAACCTGAACATAATTATTTGTAGTGTATGAAGCTTTATATGCTCCATGTGCTACTAGTTACAAAACAAAAGAAAAAAAAGTGCTGTGTTTTGCTGGCTTGCAGAGCTGTAAAGCACTTAGTAAGCACTATCAGAAAGGCAGTATAAGACATTCTGTTATGTTACAGAAAGTTAGGGACACATTGCTGGCACAGACAGCAGGCAGAAATTTTTTTTTTTTTTTTTTATTCTGTCACTGCCATTTGCTGGCCAGTACTGGCAGGTTTAACTGCCTAGCCAATACCTGATCTTGACAACTGAAGCAGTGGCTACTTAACATTTGTTAAGATCGGGTCTTGCCCTATAGAAACTCTTAACTAATTTGTCTTTTTATGGATATTTGAGCTTAATATCCATGCTGCATGCACTACAGATGTTTTATAAATTGCTGTGTGGACTTCAGTTAATAAGAGAATGAGTTGGAGTCAGTGTTTAAGGAAGTGGGAGAAAATATTAATTTGTTAGAGTTGTGGGAGGTGATAGAAATGAAAAGGAAGGATGGCTGTTATTGGAAGGACTGTAGTGATAATTTACACTAACAGCGATTTTAAAACAAAACTTCTCCCAGCAAATGCGTGATGCATATCACATAGTTGAACATGTGGAATACTGAAAAGAACAAAATGTTTACTTATTTGTATTGCTTTTTTGTTGACTGAGATGGTGGGCTGGTCTAAGGATACTTTCCAGCCACAATTGGGAATAAATCCGTGTCACCCACTGGATTGCCAAGTGCCTCACAGATGCATGAAATCAAAATAGGGGAGGTTACCACCACAGAGAATTTTCACCAGTGTTGTCCTCCAGGGTTCTGTGCTGGGCTTCTCTTGTTTGACATCTATTTCTCTGAAGTAAAATCCAATATCAAAGCACTCTGGCTGCCTAAGTTTGCAGATGACTGCAAAATAGAATTTGTCATTGAATCCTCAAATAGGATCATAGGAAGTTACTAGGCTAATGGCCCTAGGGCCCTTAGAAGGCTAGCCAAGTTCTACCTTTATTTCTACGATCAGCATCTACTGCCTGTGTCCAAGAGAGAGACAGGTGGAACCCTCGTGGTAAATTTACGTCTACCCATCCAATCATCCCGACCACGTTTGAAGAGGGCCAATGAGGTGCTGTGTTTGACATGAAGTGGGAGTCTGTTTCAGAGGTGTGGTAACTGCTGGGAGATAAATCTGTCCCTCCAGCAGGTTCTGTTAATGTCACATACCAGGTTAAGGTCTTTAGAGTGATTTAGCAATTCTGCAGGAAGGTTTGTCTCTAATAAATAACTGGTGACAAAGTAATGGACTGAAATTAAATGCCAAAAAATGCACTATTGTATCCTTTGGGAAGTCATCTGCCCCAGGAAACTACCACATTGACAATGTACCCCTAAGAATTAACCCATTTGTTCAGGATTTGGGAATGTATGTGGACAGTGGCCTGACTTTCGTCCAGCATTTGTCCATTGTTGCAAGAAAGTCTTTCTATATTGCACAGCTTATAAACAAAGGGATTGTGTCTAGATCTAGGAATGTCATTGTCTCCTTTTACTCATCTCTCATTAGGTAAGTCATTGAGTAGAATACCCCCTTTGGCATGTATCTGTCCAGATGGATGTAACAACTGGAACACCCAGAAAGATAACTTACTAAAGGATACAAGGCCTAGACAACACGTGCTACACAGATTAAAGCCCTGTCATTGCACTGTGTATCCTACAGACTGCTAACGGGTGATCTGTGTCGGTTATATAAGGCGTCCTATGACCCATTTTTGATGGCTTTACTGCACATCAGCAAGTCAAATTGCATCACTAATACTCTGTATAGGGTCTAAATCTCTTCTGCAACATCAGCAGAATGTTTTGCAAGGATATGTATATCTTGTAGAGGATACCACTGGCCAGGAACAGATGCCCCATCCATGTAAAACAAAGCTCATCCTTGTCTATATTCAAGTGCAGTTTGTATCTATGAATGTGAAACATTTTACCCTAGGACTGTCCCCTGTACTGCTAAAGGACAGAGCAGTCTCCTAAATGCTTTATTCCTTGCATGTGTCCCTTCAAATTATCAGTGGTATGATCTCATTTTCTAGGGGTAATATATAATTATTGACCATTGGATGGGTAAGGCCAATCTAACACCAAATGGGATAGGTTAATTCAAGCACCAGAAAGAATATTGGCTAAGCTTAAAATAACCTCAACTGGCAGCTGATCTAGTCCTCAACTGTGAACCTAAGAACATTTTAATATCCAGGAATAAAGTCACAAAATGTAATTAGATATTTGTTATTGTGGCCTAAAGTTGTTTTGAGCAATCAACATTGTGTGTGTTGGTAGTGGTGGGGGATTGCATTTAGCTGAATTTCTGTATGGCCGACATCTGTTTAGTTGAGAAAATTTAGTTGATTATACGGATGGTCATCAGGTGTGCAAAACTGCACAATTCTTGGGGCTGAATAAAAATGCCCTCTTCCCAACATTGTACATTCTAGGAGGTAGTATATGTAATTAGCTGGGGGTGTAGGGGGCATGTCCATAGCTGAATCCATGTATGATCTGCATCTGTTTGGTCGGCTACACAGATAGTCAGCAGGTGTGAAAGATTGCACAGTTCTCGTAGTTGTGAAAAATGCCCTGTCCCTGACACTGTATGACTACAGAGGGTGTGGGAGGCTTGCCCCCTGCTAAAAAACTGTTATAATTTTTGCATGTGATCAGGTTATTGCTCACTGGATAGTTAGTAGTGTGTCAGCGTTAATGTTGTCGATGTTACGGATGTTGACAAAATTCAGTAGACCTATAAACGTATGTGTGTGTGTTTGTGTATGTATATACACAGACCTAAAGAGAAAGAGACCTTTAAGAAAACATAAGCTAACATTGGTAATGGACAGTCATGGCAGCACTTTGAGATTAGTTAAGAATATAAACAATATATACAATGTTGAGAAGTACTTCTTGGAGTTCAATTTTTCTGCTGAAACTCCAAAATGAATGTCTGAATGAGAAGTGTGTGTGTGTGTGTGTGTGTGTGTGTGTGTGTGTGTGGCTTACTGGATCATAGGCTTTCAAGAGACACAGATTTGTTGCACTGCTAAGAAAGCCATTATCTAAATGTTTTTGTATTTGTTCTGTAAGACTAATCAGGGTTGTATCGCTTCCATGTGTAAGTCTAAGTTTGTTATGAATCTAATAGAATTGTGTGAAGTCTTAAATATATTAAGAATTTATAAACAAGTATTTCTAATATTTTTGCTAGTGGCTTGTATAAGGTTGTTGGCCTGTATTCCTCTCAAGTATCTAACTCCACCATTATGGATGTGCATAATGACAGCGGTTTAACAGAATGAAGGTGCTTTCTTATTTGTTGAGTGGTCGTCAGGTGTGCAAAACTGCACAATTCTCGGGGCTGAATAAAAATGCCCTCTTCCCAACATTGTACATTCTAGGAGGTAGTATATGTAATTAGCTGGGGTGATGGTCATCAGGTGTGCAAAACTGCACAATTCTCGGGGCTGAATAAAAATGCCCTCTTCCCAACATTGTACATTCTAGGAGGTAGTATATGTAATTAGCTGGGGGTGTAGGGGGCATGTCCATAGCTGAATCCATGTATGATCTGCATCTGTTTGGTGAGGCCACTGTCCATGCCCTTGTTGAGCTTCTGTTAATAAGCTAAATATTGCTTTTTATAGGTGCAGCTAAAAGGAGGTATTTTTGTGGCAGAATTTCAGAGTTAGGTGACAGTTTCAGTTTAATTTGTTAAAACATTTTTCTTTGGTTTAATTTCTCCAAGTATTTTTGGATTTTTAATACCAATGTGACATCCCACCACTGGCCCAGTAATCAAGGAACCTCAATCCTCACCACTGGGAACACACTGGGAGGATGACAAGTACATGCACAGTAAAGTGTAGTTTCCCTTAAGAGCACACGCAGATCACAGTCAGTCTAGGGCTGATTTCTCCCTCTTTCTCCAGATCCCCAATAAGACTCACCACTGGCACAGCTGTAGGTTCATAGTTTGGAACTAGGCTATCGGCCCTAGGGCCTATACAAGCGTAGCCATAACAATTCCCTGGATATTTCTTCCCACAATATTTACTTCCCTGGACCCCTGTCTAGCAGGGTGACTGACGTGATCCCCAGGTTGAATTTCCTATCTCCCATCCAATCGTCAAGGTTCCTTTTGAAGAGGGCCAAGGAGGCGCTCTGCTTGACATGTATGGGCAGTCTGTTCCAGAGTATGGGGAGTCTCTTGGTCAGGAACCTATCCCTCCAGCATGTTTTGCTCACTGTGATGACAAGGTTTAGATCTCTGAAGCGTGTGGCTCTGAGGGATTTGGGATTTCTTTAAGTGGAGCATGTCCAACAGCTCAGGGTTTGACATAGCCTTATATGTTAAGCAAAGATCGCCTCTGAGTAGACGATATGCCACAGAGTATAGCTGGAGTTTTACTAGATGGTCAGCATAGGGCATCTGCTTTAGGCCTGTGATTTTTTTAGTGAGGTATTTCTGCAGCCTTTCTAGCTGTTGCAGATGTCTTGTAAGGTACATATCAAATGGGGCGTTGTACTCTATATAATGGTTTTAATGAGGAATGAGTACAGTGGGACAATGACCTCCTTTTTTCTGGATGAAAAGCCCTTTGTGATGAGATGTGCCACATAGAAGGATTTCCTGACTGTTGTGGCGATGTGGTTATCGAAGGTGAGGCCACTGTCCACCTGTGTCCCTAAGTCACTCATCACACTTTTGGTGTTTAGTGTACTGCCACCTATGTGGTAATTCATCAGTACATGTTTTTTCCCAAAGGAGATAACTATACATTTCTTGGCATTGAGCCCATGGCTCTGGCACCAAGCATCTGTTTCTGTAAGGCCCTTTTGTAGAATAGCCACATAATTTGGGGATTTAGTAATGGCTCCCAGTTTGCAGTCATCTGTGAACTTTGTTAGCCAGAGTCCCTTAGTGTTGGCCTGTACTTCAGAGAAGTAGATGCCAAATGAGCATTCCCAGGATTAAACCCTGAGGTACTCCACTTGTCTGGAGCTGGATTTGGAGTCGCTACTTTTATTGTCTGGGTTTTGTCAGTAAGCCAGTTGGCAACTCATCGAGTGACGTAGGGATTTATGCCCAGCTTAGTAAGTTTGTCTATGATTCCAGAGTGGAGGATGGTGTCGAAGGCCTTGTCGAGGTCCAGATAAGCTGTGTGGACCACCTTACCCACGTCCACAGCTCTGGAGACTGATTTGAAGAAGTCAGTCTGGTTCAGGAGACAAGATCGGCCCTTCATGAACCCAAACTGGGTGGGGCCCAATGTTTGAAAGTTGCCAATGTCTTTGTTTATAAGTTCCATGATAATGCGCCATGCCCTTGCAGATCAGGCTCGTCAGACTGATGGGACGGTAGTTCCCGGGATCCAAGGTGGATCCCCCCTTGTGGAGTGGGATAACTGTAGCTGTGCACCATTCAGTGGGCACAAACCCTGAGGTGAGGCTATGATTAAACATGATATTTAGGTGAGGTGCCAGTTCATTTTGTATTTCATATAGTACACAGCCCAGGATGTCATCTGGTCCCATGGATGCTGTACTTTTATCTTTGGAGAGTGCGGTTTCTACCTGTGCGGCCATGATTACCAGAATTTGACAATCTTTTGGTGTTGAGATGGGCCCTTTAAGGGGTGGGGGGTGAAGTTGGCACTAAATCAATCTGCCAGGATATTGGCGGTATCCTTGGGATCAGTATATTTAATGCCGTTCTGTTGTAGCTCAGAGCATATATGAGCATTGCCATTTGATTCTTGACATAACTATAGAATACCTTGTGGTTGTCTTTGGAATCCTTGGCAATTTTATTTTCGTAACTAGCTTTGGAGGATTTTATGAGGGATCTCAGCTTCTTACTGAGGCTGGTAAGGGAGTTTTTTGCATCCTGGGATTTTCCTCTTCTCTGCAACAGTTTCTTTCTTCTCTTGTATAGTTTGTTTATGGTAGGGGACCACCAGATTGGCTTCATTTTTTTGGAGGAGAGCGTCTTGGTTTTATTTGGGGTGGTAAGATTCATGCACAAGTGGATGTGCTCGTACAGTGCCTTAGTGTAGGATTCAGCAGTCGAACTTTCAGCTCCCGTCTGCATAGGTGTCATGAAGTTTGTCACTTCAGACTTGAGTAGCATGAAGTTGGCTTTGGAGAAGTTTTTTACGGAGATTTCCTTACTGGGGGGGGGGTGTGGATGTCAAGGGTGATTTGCTTATGGTCAGACATGATCAATGAGGGGGTGACCACTGCTGTGGAGCATCTATCTCCCATGTTGGTAATGACCAGGAATAGGATATTAGAGCCCCTGGTGGGAAAATGGATTAGTTGATCCAGGGCGTTGGAATTTATGAATTCCAAGAACTGTTGGGAAAAGGTGTTGGTACCCAAGTAGTTTTCCCAATTAATCGCAGGGTAGTTGAAATCACCCAGTATTGAGCTGTTTGGTTGTATCTTAATATTTTCCAGTATGTTTAGAAAGGTGTAGTGAGAATTTTGGGGCATGGTGGGGGAATCTGTAGCAAGCTACAATTTGGATTGCAGTCTTACATAGTGTTAGTTTCACCTGGGGAATTTCAGATGCATTGTGTTGGGCAACTTGCCTGGAGGTGTGAATATCCTTGGTGAATATGGATACTCCTCCACCTTTAGTGTTTCAGTCTTGGTTTGGTGGCCGAAAAGTTGGTAAAGAGTTGTAGCCTGATATTGCAGGGGTGTGCTCTGGAGCCTTGAACCAGGTCTCAGTTACTGCACAGATATCGATGTTCTCCATTTTTAGGAGTGCCTCGAGAGAGTGCATTTTGAGGTTTAGACTTCTAGCATTGAGTAGCATTACCTTCAGATTTTGCATGCTTGTATCTGTTATGGTGGTGGTTCTGTCATTTGAACCTTGTCTAAAAAAGGCACTGTAGGGGTGGCAAGAGCTTTAGCCAGTAACCTGAATCCCAGGGGTGACAGGTGCAGACCATCTCTGGCAACGCGTCGTGGTTTGTCAATCATGTCATCCAGGCAGACAGATACTGGATTCTCTCTAAAGATCTCAGCTGAGTGGCCAAGCCAGGACCTCCAGTACCCTCTCTGTCCAGCCAGTGCTTCGTCTTCCAGCCCAAGTAGCTGACACACACACCTGGGAAAGGCTGTCACAGGTTTACTAGCTATGCCCTCTTCTGCCCAGAATAGAAGTTAGTTTTTACTGCCACCAGCCACTGGTTATCAGCTACGTTAAGGTCCTTAGCAAAGGGTGTCCAATCTTACCGTGTAATGTTACTATTGATCCAAATGGTATTTTGACGAAGAGCAAGGCTATTAGGTGTGGCTTACACAGTGTCACCAAATAGATATGCAAGTACTCTTAAGAGCTTAAATATCTCCAGACACAACTGAAAGGTTTAAATATATTTAAAAATAAATAATAAAGGAATAAGAAAATACTTCGTAAACAATCACAGCTACTTCAGAGTTCAATATCACAGGAAATATTTAAAACAACATTGCAGGACAGTCTGAAATATGTATAGAAAACATCTAAGGCATAAGAGAAATTACTGTACCCAAGTTAACTTACCTACAGAGTAAGTCAAGGCAGATGTGGTGTGAGTTTTCCAGCTCATGCTGTCATGTCAAAGACACAATACAAAATGTTCATTCTCTCTCTGAGAGTTCTTAAATTAATATCTCAAATATTGTTTCTGGGATACTTGCAGCATGACATTGCTTCTTGTCATATGACTATCCCAGGTGAAAACCACTGATTTTTGCATCTATCTGTGATAACGCGTATACCTTAGATCTTTTGAAAATTGGTGGAAGTCATAAAATAATTTACATTCCTCCATATTTAAAAACAATACAAAAAATTTCTAGTTCTAGATATTGTCTTCTGTTGCACTAAAACTGAAAGATAATGTCTCTCTTATTATGTGGTTATAAAATAATTTAATTTCAACTATTTTTTCTGAGGTTTTGCAAGTTAACCTTCTATGTGCCAGTTCCCACTGCTAAAACATATTTACACAGTTACAGTAGTTGATATACATTTTTGTTCTTTCAGTAGGGTACATTGTGGATACATCTTTAAGCTGAGTACTCTACAACAGCTCGTCAGCACACATCTGTACAAACCATGTTATGTGACATACAGTTCTAATAAATTTGTAACACAAGCATATGAATCATGTTGATATTCACAAATGACACACAACCATTTTACAAAATTCCAGATAGCTAGGCTGACTTTCTTTTTGTGACAACCATGATGGGAATGGACCCCATTCCTAAGTCAACGTATGATGAATGTTCGTGAAATTTAGTAGTATTTCAATCTTTGATGTTAGACAAAAGTGCTCTACGCAGCACCTGCGATGTACCCAGAAGTGACTCTTTCTACAATTCATATGGAGTTGCATGCATCAGTAGCATATCTAAATAAGACTGTAAATTATTTTTTTATGAGACCCATTTGCTTCTACTATTATTGGAACTGTCTGGGTAACCGTCTTGCACGTTACCCTCATCTCTACCTGCAAAATTCTGGTATTTTATGACTTTACTGGCGGTAGGTGCATGCGTGAATGGGTGTGCCTTCGGCACCGTAAAAAAATCCACTGCTAATCATTAGCGGACCAGAGTTGCGCTGTGGTGACTCCTAACCGGGAAAAGCCCAAAGACTGTGCCTTACATATAGGGAGAGACAATCGCTGAGTGTAGCAATTTCAGTGATCTATGCCACTTTTGTCTTCTTTTCATGGACTAATACATCTGATTTTCTGGCTTCTATTTTTTTAATTGTTTGTAATGGGTAAACCCATGTGGTATAAACTTCACCATTCTGTATAATGCTTTGTGGCTCATTTTTCCAATGCTTCTCAGCTAGTTCAGTATTGTAATGTTTGCACAATTCCCAGTGCAACAATCTTGCCACATTATTATGCCTTTCAGTATATACAGGCCCTCTGCCATTAGTGTATCTCACCCAGCAACAAGATGTGCGACTGTTTCCAGTCCTGTTTTACAGAACCTGCATTTATCTGTTTCTCACACATGTTCAACAGACTTTGTAAATCAACCTGTATATAGTCCACTGTCCTGGGCTGCTTATGTTAACCTTTCATATTTTGGTTTAAATTCTCCTCTCCCTAACCATTCCTGCGTCAGATCCTGATCAGCATGAGGTCATGAGGTTGTTGGAGTTTTTTGTATTTGCAACTGTATTTGTGTCTCTTTCCTATTTCTTGCCTTCTCATCCGATGCTTCTCCTTATATTCTTTCTTTTGTTTTCTTGGCACATTCAGCTGCTGCCTGATTTTTGTCTACTTCTGGTTTGGTTTTCATTAGCACTTCACACCGATATGCTTCTACTAACTTAAGCAGGAAAGTCATCTTAAATTTGTTCTTTTCGTGTCACAAAACTTTCACTGTGTTTAGATCTGGTGAGGTTGGCAGATACGTATGCAGTCCTATGATTGCAAATCTATACATGTAATCAGTTTCGAGTAGGCCCATACCTCCTTCAGAACAAGGAATATATAATCTTGGTATGCACTGATTTTGATGGTTTACTTATAATGTTGAATGGCAAAATGTATTTTACTCCTAACATCAAATTTGGTAATACCAATAAGGCAGAATGTCAAAAATGGAAACTACGATGGTCAACATGAACGACCATTCAAAATTACCGAAAAGTAGTGAAAGTGTAACCACTGACTCCTGCACTTCAATTACACTTATTCATCATCTGTGCCCACGTCTGTAAGGTTTATGTTAGAGTGTCCTGACACTCAACATCGAACAAAGATGCACACACAAACAAAAAAATCTACACTGGATTTTTTTTTGCAGGGAGGCAGGCCCCCTTTGCCCCCCAACCCCCCTGCAAATTATGTGTACTAACTCAGAGATTGCACTACAGTAAGGAAAAGGGTACATTTCCAGATCTTCCGTGTACTCATAACATGGACTTCATATTAGCGAATGGAGACTTAACCTTCATTAACATGAGTTCGGAATATTTCATTTCAGCATTACGAATTGTTCGGACAACACATTTGACCAAACCATGTTCGATTAATTGCCATTCCACATTATGATAGTAAACCAATTTTTATATATTGTTTGATAAGTGTGAAGAATTTTTCTTGTTTTCTTGTACAGCTGAGCCAGTAACTTTTGGGGCCAGTCATTCACTCCAAAACTGTAAGTTAAAACAGGAAGCACAAATTGGTTTATAGTCTGTGCTTTGTTCCTTGATGTCAGAGTTGTTTTCAGTATTAATTTTAGTCTTCTAATATAATCCTTACTGAGTTTTGTTCACATTTGTTCATGTTTTTATTGTATACTTTTCATCAGTTCCCATATATTTATAGTCTGTCCTGTTCAAGTTCCTTTATATCACATTCCTATCCCAGACTGATATTTTTTTCCAAACACCTTTATTGAATTATCATTTGTGACATAAGCAAATTTACATTCATATAAATGTAATCAATTTATATTAACATGACAAACATTATACTTCATGTATATTGCTATATATCATACAACCTAAGCAATATTGCATAAATTATTCACTTCATGCCTTTTTTTAAACAAGAAACATCTTTATTAAACCATCACTTACTACATAGGCAATCAGACCACATCAACACAGTCCTAGTTGCAAGCATTTTGCATCACAAACCCAGACTGATATTTCTTGATGCTGCAGCTTTCTTGCTTTAAATGTTGCTTTTGCACATTTATCAAGACCAAAAGACATACTTATATCATCTGAGAAAGTGTTGACCTCTTCCAAGTGTGCTTTTAGCTCCTTATCTGACAAACAACTACAGTTTTAAATCCTCCACAAAAATGAGATGAGAAGTCTTTGCACTTTGTTGTTGTCTGGGAGCCAAATTGTAACCATGACCTAATCTATTAAGTAGATCACTTAATTGGTTAAAGGCAAGACAGAAGAGCAGTGGTGGCAGTCACCTTGGAATATCCCTCTTTGAATTGTTAGCCCTGGGGTAATAATTTGTTCTTTACGATGGTTTAGCTGCATAGTGCTTTGCCCCTGTTTCATGGTCACTGTAATGTAATTGCTCAGTGTAGAGCATATCTTGTACATCTGTAAGCACTCTTTTTTATCCATGAATGTGGGTTGCTGTTAAATACTTTTTTGTAATCTGTCCATGCCATACTTAGATTCTTCCCCTTTTTGCAATTTTCCATTACAACTTGATTTAACAACAAATGATCCTTTGTTCCATATTACTTTCTTTTGATACCAGTTTGTTCTATTACCATAACTGAGTTTTCTTTTAAATGACTATAATTTCTGTCAGCATAATTTTCAGTATATAGTTAATGCATCGCCAGAAGACAAGTTATTGGTGTATAGTTTTTATGATAGCTTGCAGGCTCACTCTTGAGGAGGAGAATTGTTTTTCCTGCTGTTAACTAGGTTGGTACCTTTTCAGGTTGTGTATGTAAGTAGTTCTTACTCGGGGCTAAATGTTTGTGTAAAGATGTTAATTCTTTTAGCCAGAGGTCAGGTACTGCATCTGAGCTTGGGGTTTTCTAGTTAGGAGCTTTTCTTAATGTTGTTTTAATTTCTTTGGACATGAATTCACCCCATTTCATATCCTCTACATTTGAATGTTTACTGTTTCTTTTATTTCTATCAATTCAATATCGTTATCATGCTCCACAGGGTCGTCTTTGATATTTTTCCAAAATGTCTGTTTCTTCAGTTTTTGGAGGTGTTTCTATTCCTTTTGCTTTGTTTTGCAGTTTTCTATAAAACCTTTTTTGGGTCATAAAATAATCGTTTATTTTATAGTTTATATTTATCTGCATATCTTCTATGTTTTTTCTGCCTGTTCTGATATCTTTAGTTTATAATTTGCAATAGTGTAGAATAGATTCTAAATTGTGCATTTTTTATCACATGTATCTAAGTTTTTTTTATCTGCTCCCTCTTCTATACTCTTCTAACAGTGACACTTCTTGTCTAAATTGCTTTGTAATTTTGTCTGTTTGATACCGATGTGATGTTATGAAGTAGTGCCATCTGTGCCAGGGAAAGTAGGGCAGTACATGTCTACATATACCAGCATAGCTAGCTGGAGTTTTGTAAAGAATTTTATGTTATTAGACTGTCACACTGATTTTTACAGATGTTTGAGTTAAAATGAATTTGTAAAGTTGCTTGTGTTAAAAATACATCAACAGTGAGTCCTGCTGGACAGAAAAGAGATGTACATATATGTCAGACCATGTTATTATAACTGATTAAATGTATATGTTTTAACACAGAACCCTGGAAAGGGTGGAAAGTTTGAAATTGTGTTATAGCTTTCAGATGCTGCCAAAGATTTTAGCCAAGTTTTGTGCGTGTATTGTACCAGAGGTTAGGTGACCAGAGGTGATGTCATCCTCTAACCAGCATCTGGTTTCTTGGGAACTCTCACAGCAGCACTTTGGAACCTAACAGGAAAGATTTCTGACACAATATATATCTCGCATCAGCTTGCCTTTCTTTAGTAAATAGTCAGGGAATAGTAATTCTGTAGTTAGGGACATTTAATGAGAATAGTTTAGTATTGTTTTCTGCATCTGTGCGAAACTGTCCAACTATTATTTTTTATGTCTCTGTGGTTGAAACTCTGTTGTTTATTGTGTTTAATATTCTCCTGTTTTCTGTTTTATTATTTATCATTAAGTATTTTAATACCTTTCATTGTGGCTGGTCTTTTAGAGAATACTTTTAACGTCTTGAGAGTACTTGTTTTAGTAACACTGTATCCACTCTTGAAAGTCTTGCTGCTTTGGTCACACCCTACCGTTTGTATTGGTATTAATTTTACACAATATAATTGAGCACCCTTTGTAAGAGCCTTAAGGTAGCTGACTGGTGGCAGTGTGATTACCTCAGAGTCTGGGCAGAAAGGGACACAGCTAGTAAATCTGCGCCATCTTTTCCCAGGTGTGTGTGTGTGTGTGTGTGTGTGTGTGTGTGTGTGTGTATGAAACTCAAATATGCAAGTGTGTCAACTACTGGGAACAGAGACACAGTGCTCTAAAGTGGTTAGTGTGGAGTTTTGTGTGGATATGGATAGAGAAAGAGAGACCAGCCCCAGGTCTTTGTGCTCTTAAGGAAAATTGTGCTTGATGCAGGGGGCTGCATCTGAAAATACTGTGTGAATTCATCGTTGCTCTTAGTGACCATCCCTCACCAGAGTCAGCGGTGAGGACTGAGTCTCCTTGATTGCTGGCGTGGAGTAGGGACTCATCACATCGGTGACTACCGAGTGGGATATTAATTGAACTTCAGCAGATGGTAGACAGTTGTCACTTTGTGTGTGTGTACTGTCAGCAGGCACAAGGTAAACATACAGAGTTTCATTTTCACAGCAGTTTTATTTATTTCTGTCAGATTAGTTTAGTTGGGGAAAGCCAGCAAGGATGTCAGCAGAGTATTATAGTAAGCTCACAAAGAACCAGTTGGCCAATGTGTGCAATGCCAAAAGACTAGTGCATGCCAACCTGACTAAAGAGGAAATTATTTCAGCCTTAGTCACAGCTGCAGCATGGACCAGCAACCCGGAAGACAACTAGGCTGGTGATGGGAATGTGCAGTCTTTAGAACAGGAAAGTGTACCTCTTTCTCAGAGGACTTAAATATCCAGCTGGAGTTAGAGAGTTGAACTGGAGGCCAAACATTTGGAAGTAGAATCAACAGAGAGTCTGTGATGTTTGGAGGTCGAAGAAAAGGCAGAACAGATGGAGTTAGAATCAGTAGACAGAATGTGGCATTTGGAGGCCGAAAAAAATGAGAAACGACACCAACATGAGAAGGGAGATGCTGACTTTTTGGTAGGGTCATGGAGGTAATGGGGAAGGGAGTAACTGAACCCCAGAAGCAGTAAAGCTCAGTATATTTCTTCCACAGTTTACAGAGGGTGATGATTTTGAAAGTTTTATTCATGTATTTGAAAGGTTATTTAAATAGTATATATACCGAGGGCTCTGGGTACAGTTCCTGACCCCCTTACTCCATGGTAAAGCTGTAACTGTTGTTTCTAAATTGTCTGATAATGATTGTCTAAACTATGATAAGGTAAAACAGTGTTTACTGGAATGTTAAGTTAACACTGGACGCTTGCAGAAAAACATTTTATGAGCATAGATGAAGGCAGATGGAAGTGTATGTGATTATATTGCTGAAGTAAGCACTTATTTTTATATGAGGGTAAGTGGGTACCACGTCACCACTTTTAAAGGGCTGGCAGAGCTTTTGGTGAGGGAACAAGCCCTTAGCACTTTGCTTGAGGACATGAGACTGTGGTTGGCAGACCAGGAGTGAAACTCTGCAGATGAGTTGGGGATAAAAAGGGATCCCTACATAGCAAGCAGGGCATCACTGCACAAGAAGGGGATACCCTGTGCTGCACATGGTTATAGGGGAATCCATGGTGGGCAGCCTAAACCACCCCCAACAAAGTGCACCAGTAACAGGGGAAGCCACTAGTTCACATACACAGCCAGGACCAAGGGTTAGATGTTTAAAATGTAACCAGAGGGGCCATGTAGCATACATATGTCCACTGAGGCAAGGCAGGGAACAAAAGATAAAATAGCTAGCAAGTGGGAATAACAGCATGACAGTGGTAAGTTGTCTGGAGACAACAGGTGTACCAAATTATTACTGAAGTTTGTATCCTGTCTTAGTGGATGGAAGACAGGCCACTGCTAATAGAGACACAGCCTCTGACCATAACCAATGTGAAGCCTACAGTGGTTAAAGAGGGGTAGTACTTGCTTGGGAAGTCCACACCAGTAAGAGCTTTAGGATGGACCCCATTCCAAATACCTTTGGCCAGGGTTCACCTTGACTGGGAGGGTGGAAAGGAAGCAAGCAGGTAGGTGTGTTTGAGGATATCACTGCAGATATCTTGATAGGGAATGATTTTGATAATGCAGTACCATGTGTGCATGCAGTTACACACATTCAGGTTGGAGACAGGCATATGTGGGTCAGGTAACCTGGTGGAGACCCAGATAGATCCCACACCTGAAGCTGGGGCTGGTAAGGTAACTATTTCAGGGAGAGAGCTACCCTGTAGCAGTGAGGCACAGCTGCTGGTAGGTACTGATGTTCTTATGGACAGGGTAACTGGAAGCCACAGGTGAGTGGTAGTACCCAGTCTGACAGTGAGACACCTGTGTCAGAAGAAACCTGGCCTGTGGTGGAAAGGGAGCTGGGAAGGGTCACAAAGGTAGAATTTGAGATAGGCTCGGCTTTTGGAACCTACATTACAAGGCTTGAGGGAGGTAGCTTAGGAGGCACCTGATTCTCAAGGAAAAAGGGGAGACTGTATACTGGAACAGACGGTTACTGTATAGAGTGGACTCCTGAGGGAAGGCTAGAGGGTGAGGTAATACAGTAGTTGGTAGTGCCCTGAACCTATCTTCTGGCACTTCTAGCCATAGCCCAGCTTTTGCTGGTCATATGGGCATAAAGTGTACCAAGAGATGTATTATGTAGAACATTTATTGGCCTAAGATTGCAAGGAATGTAACGGGGACTGCAGGACCTGTGAGCAGTGCTAAAAGTTAGGCAAAGCAGGAAACAAGGTCAAGACTCATTTGATGCCTTTGCCTGTGATTGAGGAGCCATTACAGAGGGTACCTATGGATGAGTACCCCAAGTTCCACAGGGAAGAAGTATATCCTGGTGGTAGTAGTGTGCGCTACTAGATAGCCTGAGGTGGTGGCTATGTCTTCCATCGAGGCAGAGAAGGTGGCAAATGCTTTGCTAGAGATTTACAGCTGGGTAATTTTCCTGAGAGAAATACTGACTGACAGATGTGCCAATTTCATGTCAGACATGCTGGCTTGTCTGTGGAAGCGCTGTGGGGTTAAGCACCTAAAGACCAGCCCCAGACTAATGGTCTTGTAGAGAGGTTAAACTCTACACTAAAGGCCATGCTATAGGCATTTGCAGACCAGTTTGAGAGAGTGGGGCAAGTATTTGTCCCATCTGCTGTTTGTATACAGAGCAGTACCCCCAGGATCCACAAGGTTTTCACTCTTTCAGATGCTGTATGGGCATAGGGTGACGGGGCCTTTAGATCTGATTTCATGATGAAGCGGGATGGTTAGTGTGAAGGCCACAAAGAGTTTGTTGTGCCATATGTCCTAAACTTCAGGACAAGGCTTAAGGAGCTCATGGGCTTGTCTCAGGAGAATGTAGCAGGAGCCTAACAGCAGAAAAGTGTCTGGTATGAGAGGAGTGCTCGAACTCGAGAGTATACTGTGGAACAACAAGTTATGGTACTCATTCCTGTCAGAGACAGTAAGCTGCAGGCAGCTTGGGGGGGACCTTCTGAAAAGTGGTAAGGAAGGTCAGTGATTTTAATTACATGGTCAACCTGCTAGGCAGGAGGCAGGGGCATGCAATGTACCATGTTGATATGATGAAGCCTTACCATGATAGGGAGGCCTTGGTGCAGAATATTTACAGTGGGTGGCAAGAGGAGTCTGGGGGGGATCTGTTGATCACAGACCTTATGAGGAAAAACAGGCCAGGGAAGGTAGTGTGGACCCCAGCCTGCAAGCAGGCATTCCAAAAGCTTAAAGCGGCTTTGGGAAGACCCCTTGTGTTAGCCAGTCCAGATTACAGCAAAGAATTTGTTGTGCAGGTGGATGCTTTGAACCATATGGTAGGGGTGGTACTCAGTCAGGTTTCCTCACAGGAAGAAAAGCACCCAGTTGTATATCTCAGTCGTAGACTCCAACCCAGGGAGGAATGTTATGCAGCTGTAGAAAAAGAATGTCTAGCCATAGCATGGACACTGCAGAAAATGTGGCCATTTCTTTATGGAAGGAAATTCACTGTAGTTACAGACCACAATCCCATGGCTACATTGTGCCAGCCAGCAAAATGCCAGTTGTCAAGGTGGAGCCTAGGGTTGCAGGCATATGACATGACAGTGCAGCACCTTAGTGGGGTCAGCAGTGCCAATGCAGATGGGGTGTCAAGACAAGGTGTAGGTTGATGTGTTACCAGACATGCCAATTTTTCTCAAGCAATGTTTTTCGAGGGTCACTTAAAAAAAAACTAGCTTGAGTTTTTAAAGGGGGGGTATGATATTATGAGGTAGTGCCTTCTGTGCCAGGGAGAATAAGGCAGTACATGTGTACATATGCCAGCATAGCTGGCTGGAGTTTTGTAAAGAATTTTATTTGCCTATCGCACTGATTTTTTACACATTTGAGTGAAAAATGTATTTGCAAAGTTGCCTGTGTTAAAAATGCATCAACATTGGGTCCTACTGGACAAAAAAGAAATGTACATGTATGTCAGACCATATTATTATAACTGATTAAATGTATATGTTTTAACAGAGAAACCTGGAAGGGTGGAAAGTTTGAAATTGTGTTATAGCTTTCAGATGCTGCCACAGATTTTAGCAAAGCTCTGTGTGTATTGTACTAGAGTCGGTGACCAGAGGTGATGTCATCCTTTAACCAATATCTGGTTTCTTTGGAACTCTCACAGCTACCCTTTGGAACTTGACAGGAAAGATTTCTGACAGGATATATACAACTTCCATGATAGCATTTGATTTCTTCACTTCCTTTCCCTTATTGCCCTGTATTTTTGTGGTAAGACTTTTTATCTGTTGTTAATTTATTTGCACAGTAATATATCCTGTTTACTTCTGTTGTATCACATGGATTTCTGTTGATAGCCTTGATTACTGTGTTAATTTGTTTTATCAGACTTCTAACATTTTGGGTTTTACTGGCTTTCTGTAATATATTTCTTTCATTGATCTTAATATATCTATCTGTCTCTATTAAATCAAGCAACTCTTTCTTTAGATCGTTGGCTTCTAAACTGAGGGCACATTCTTTATTCTCAGTTTCCTGCTGGCATTCTACAGAAAATTTCAGAATGTCTTTCTGTGACATGTATTCTAAAGGGGTTTGCAGGGTGACTTGCACCCTTGCATTAAAAAGGTTTTGATATTCTGAGTTGCTGATATTATGAATTTTATATTATGTAGTGTTTGTGTGTGTATATGTATATGTACGTATGTGTGTGTGTGTGTGTGTATATATATATATATATATATATATATATATATATATATATATATATGTGTGTATAATAAGTATACTCACACACACTATATATATATGTTTTACAGTCTCAAATAGTTCAGGTTGTACACATTTCATTATCATTTTATATACAGAATTAATTATATTTATAGGTAAAACATTTCCATTCAAATTAGCCTAAGTTTAACATATATACTTCAGCAATAATATAGTCCCTATTTTAAAAGTGTTTTGCAAACCTTTATTGTTAAAACATCTTCTAAGATGACTCCAACAGTTATAAACCTTAATTTGGCCTATAAAATATCCAGGAAAGCTGAATCCTCTCACATTTGTACCATACTTCTCAGTGCAAGAAATCTGGATAAAGCTAGAGATAATGGGAGGACAAAAGCCGAAAAATAGGGACAGTTTTTAAATATTTCTCCTATAAACTTGAAAAGATGCTAGAATGACAGGTTTTGCATCATTATATGATCTCGGAAGGATATGAAGTCTGAAAACCAAATGTCTGCCATTATTTAGGATTATTTAATGACTTCAGTCATCAATGATTTGCCAGAAAACCATACATTTTATAAGGAACAATCCAAAACTAAGAGGCAAAAATCTGGACATTCTGCGAAAATCTAGACAGTTGCGAGGTAGTCCTTTGCACATGGCATAGAGTAGCATATTTTCTTTGTGGTGAGAACATCTAATTTGTATTTGTTTTATGAGGTAGAGCACAGATTTCCACAGACCTTTTTTTACACACTGCCAGTGAGTGGTATTTTTTTCAAAACTTTTATGAAAAATAAAGTTTTGACTAGTATTCTTGCATGTATTAATTTTTGCATAGGCTTCCAATTTAAAGAAAATATCCTCAAATTCTATTAGTTTTATGTTTTCTTGAATTCTGTTTTAGTAAGCTCATTTAACTAATCCCAGTTGTGATCCATGAAACTTTGACACATTTGTCCCTGTTTTCAGTGTCAAAGTTCCAGTGTTGGATTTTCCCATCATATTCTTTGCTTCATTTCTTTAACTCTTGTACTGTAATATGTTTCTTTAATTTGCAGTGTTTTTGCCATTTTTTCAGGCTACTTTCTAAAAACATCACATCTAGTTTCCTGACATTATTTTGACAATGTGTATGCAGCAAACAGAACCATATTTGCATCTTAAAATTACATTACACCTCTCCTTTTAATCAGAGTCAATAGAAAACCTCATATCACCCAAAACAGTGCTTGGCAGTTTAACTTTCTGCTTTTATATGCATGAAATGTAAGCCACCAAGCCTAATGAAACAAACTTTATAGAGTGTTTTTTTTTCTTCCACAATTGTGCAGTAGTTCTCTGTATTTTATCCACTGTTGCATTCTGTATTTCTTCCCACACTTGCTTGTCTCTAAACCTTATCTGTAATGTAGAAGAGGTTTGACTCGAAAACTTTATATCCTCTATTATGATTTATTCCTCATGTCCAGTACATTTACTAGGATTAATTTGAATCCCATTATCTTTTAAAGCATACAGTACACAAACTGTTATATGCTGAATTTATTTTTCTGCTTTAACAAAATATAAAATAACATGTCGATAAACCAAAATGTTAGAATATTCTGTACCTTGTGTATAATGTAGTCTGACATGCAGAAGGTGGATTGGACACTCTCTAAATTGGCCATAGATGTGAGTGTGCATGCAAGTGTGAGGTATGGAAGAACTACTGCTGCAGGACTAACCACCCGGCAGTGTAAACCTTCACTTGAGATGATTGTAGCTTTGGAAGTGACAGCCCAGTCCCATGTGCAATAAAAGGGGTTGTGGATCTGTGGATTGTGTTGAACATTCTCATTTAGCTTTTACTATTTATTTTCTTTTATAATCCATATAATGTAGCATGCTAAGGACATTTCAGCTTCCCATTCCTTTCTAAACTTTTTATCAGTATGTTAATTAATCATGGGTTTTCATAAATATCTATTGTCTGGATTTATATTTTCATTCTACACTTGCATTGCTGTGACATATATGCAGTACTGCCATGTACTGTTGGATCATTATCTTTTGTCATATTCAAACAACTTCACATCCTTGCATAGTTTCTACAGATCTTTCATGTACATTTTTTTTATCCAGACATGAAACCTACCACTTTTTTTTTTTTATATATTTTGTCTGGACTTGATTTTCTTAATTGCATAATTTTTCAGACAAATTTATAATTATTTAATAGCGTGACCAGTCCCCAGTGGTTTACATGTCTTCTGCTGTCTCTTTTTTATTTCCATAAAATCATATGTGATATTAAAACACTATACTACTTTTGTAAACCATTCATGATAAGCCTACATCATGAGCTTGTTCTGCTGTATTTTTTGAGAGGCATAACATTTAATGGCACCTTTCCCTGTGGCATTCTTTATTAACAACTGAGGTATATTTTGTTGTTGTTTTTCTTTCGGCTTTTCCCAGTTAGGGGTCGCCACAGCGGAACTCCGGTCCGCTAATGATTGGCAGTAGATTTTTACGGTGCCGAGTTGCCAGCCTGACGCCCAACCTTCAAAGAAGGCACCCCTATTCACTTCTGCACTACTTTGTCTTGTAGCATCTTGTTTCACTTCTCTGTCTCTAGCACTTAATTTTCTTACCCAAGAAATCCTGTGTCAAGTGCAGTTTCTCTTCAACCTTTATACCTTATCATTCTCTTTCTTTTCTTTTCCTCTAGGATATCAAAATATATCACTCTATTCTTTAAATATATCTTACAAAAAAGAAGGCATCTTTTCTTACCCTTTGCAAAATACCTTTGTCTTGCTTGTTGCATCTGTTTTCTGTCGTCAGAATATTTGGTCCAGGATGGACCAGTACATCTAACCCATTTCCCTTAACTGCTATACATTTTCGATCTTCATTTAACAGATGTATATTGATCTTAAATAATTGTTGATCCTTTCTATCATATCTATCTTTTTTATTCCGTAGTACTTCATTTATAACTTTTCTGTTTTCAATATATTCTTTTAATATGTGCTTTCTAGTCTCCATTTATGTTCTGTAACCAACTTTTCCTTTAGCTAGACTATAATTTCTACCCAGTTAGAATAAAGTGGTCTTTATTCCAGATGACCTGACCGCATCCTTTGAGTAAGGTTTGATTGTTTCCTTTGTGGTATATTTCTGAATACAGCAGGCTCAGTTTCTTTTACAGTGTTTGTCCACTTTAATGTATTTATGATTAGGGATCTAAGATTTTTATGTCTGCTTTTAATTCCACAAATCCATTTACATACAAATGTAAAATTTATTCTAGATGGATAAGCCATGTTTAATAAAAATGTATCATTCAGGTCCTTACTTTCCTCAATACACATTAGAAGCCTTGCCCTTTTTTAAACTCTTTTAATTTCCTCCCAAAAAAAAAATTAGTTTAATAAAGGCTTTATTTCTTCCCAAATGTCCATTTGTTGTTTTGGAGTTACTGAAGCATACTTACTTGCAAATCTTAGTTTCTTATACCTCAAGATAATATCTGTTCCTAATACCATGTTTGATCAACCTATGTAGGAATGCGTGCAGTAAGTCTGCTATGTAAAATTATAATTATTCCTGAATGCTGCTCTTCCCAAATCTCCAGGAAACTGTACTATTTAGATAACATTGTCTAATTTTATCCTTTTCTGGAATTGCTTTAATTTACAGAGAAAGCAAGTATTCACATCCTGCTGCATAATCCATTCTTTGGTATACTACTTTCTACTAAAGATTTTACACTTTTAACAGTAAGTGGCAAAACTTACATCCTTATCAATTGTATTCCCAACTTTTCTCCATTTGTTTTAAATAAAAGTTTTGTAATTATTTCTATATTGCTATTATCTTTGCTTTACTCATATTTTTGTAATCTATTTACTGTCTACCTATAAAACTTCAAACCTGTTTTCTGTAATCACTGATATGCCTTTCCTTACACTTATGAAGTCTCTCTTAAGCCTTCCCTTAACTGTTATACATTTTCTATCTTCATTCTGTATTATGTTTTCCATTTTATTTAACTGGGACAGTGATCTGTTCAGGGCTGCAGACAGGGCAGGCAGACTTCAACCTTGCCCCAGTTGCCAGCTTGGAGTTGCTGTCTTTTATAGACACTAATAAAAATGTACCAGTGGAGGAAAAATAGCTCAATCCTTTGCTGGAATATCAGATTTATTTTAAAAAACCACGACAAGACATCCACCAAATAAAACTCGAAAGCAGGTCACAAGCACTAACGCTATATCTACACACTTGCGTTTTCGTTTGTAACACTTCTTCAGATGCAATTACACTTTCATCAAAACAAGCCACACTTTTTATATCCTACTTAATTGATACAATTAAACAATTACATCTAAATTAAAAAAAGCTTTAGATTGTTAATTAACCATACTAGTGTTCACTTTGAAACATCCAAAACTTTTTAAATGCATTATAACTTGTAAATATACTTGAAAGCTAAAAAACATACATACATATATATAACTACATTGTAATATTCATTTAGCTAATTTCATACAAATCTATTATAAAAACATTCATTTTTTGTAAAAATTAATAAGAAATGTTCTTTCATTTTCACTAGTTTCCTTTATCCACTAGCACCATTTAGTGTTCAAAAAAACTAATTTATTATTGCCTTGCATTTTCTGCTTTCTAAATATGCATTATCAGCTTTCCACCATTTCAAGGTTAATCCTACTCAAAATAGAAAATGTAAAAATGTTGACAAATCACAACTAGGAAATTACTGATGTAAGACCATTAAAGATGTAAGAGGGGGGGCCTTGGGAGGATACCATTGAATACAAGGAATTGTTATGGCAATTACAGTTGGAGTCATACAATCCACCAGGTTTAAATAACACAGTGTCCTTGGCCCCTGTGCTTAAATTGAGGGCAGCAAAATTATGAGAGGCTATTTGGGTTCTACAATTGGTTGTGGCCAGATCACTAAAGCGTCCCTGTACGTTTAGCCTTACGGTAGGAACAGTAATGTAGATGGTGCTAGTGGATAAAGGAAACTAGTGAAAATGAAAGAACATTTCTTACTAATTTTTACAAAAAATGAATGTTTTTATAATAGATTTGTATGAAATTAGCTAAATGAATATTACAATGTAGTTATATATATGTATGTATGTTTTTTAGCTTTCAAGTATATTTACAAGTTATAATGCATTTAAAAAGTTTTGGATGTTTCAAAGTGAACACTAGTATGGTTAATTAACAATCTAAAGCTTTTTTTAATTTAGATGTAATTGTTTAATTGTATCAATTAAGTAGGATATAAAAAGTGTGGCTTGTTTTGATGAAAGTGTAATTGCATCTGAAGAAGTGTTACAAATGAAAACGCAAGTGTGTAGACATAGCATTAGTGCTTGTTACCTGCTTTCGAGTTTTATTTGGTGGATGTCTTGTCGTGGTTTTTTAAAATAAATCTGATATTCCAGCAAAGGATTGAGCTATTTTTCCTCCACTGGTACATTTTTAGTAGTGAGTACTTTTTCGTGCTAGCCTCCTTTTTGTTTGGTCTTTTATAGACAACTTGGAAAGTGTTGAGCTTTCTTTTTAAGGTAGCTGTGAACTGTCTGTAAGTGACTGCTTAATGAAAGCTTTGAAATTCATCAGATGTTGTAAGGCAGCAATAAGTTATTAGATTACTGCAATAGTAAATATACTATTTAAAAACTATCCACATTGAGTATTGGTGATTTGCGGACACAGAAGTTTTAATGTAGCAGCCAGATATTTTGTCGCAGCCTTACAAAGGCTGTTGAGTGACTACAATCATGATTACTTGTATACAGCACAGGAAAAAATGTTTGCATTCCCCAGGAACGACATTCCCTTGCTACAACTATAGTGCTACCACATGTAATTCATTATTTAATCCAATGTTCTGTTATAATGCTTTTTCCCCAAAGTCCCGTTTAATACATTGTATATTGAAACTGGCTATTGTAGTATTGTAGCATGTGTATCAGGATTTACCCATGGTTTGTGAGGTTTGATTATATGGGCAAAGCCAGAGTTATTAAATAAAGCCAACCATGGGTAGAGCCTGACAAACCCCCAAACAGGAGTGGATTATTGCTTTTTTTTTACAATGCCATTTAAGAAGGAAATTGCTTGCCTTTCTTAAGTAATGTCTTTGTATATGGCACCTCAGTCTTTTTCTGCATTCTTCCTTGTTTACTGATATGTTGCAGGTGTATGGGACTTGCATTTCTGTGCTTGCACAAGTACATCAGTGCAGTGCATGTTTTAAAAAGTCAGATCTTTATCAGTTTTTTTACCTCCTAACTTCAAAACTTCCACAGGAATACCATCTATTCTTGGGGGGGCTTACCTGTGGATTGGTTATACATCACCATTTTTTATATCCTCTCTTCTTATCCTGTTAGTAATTGAGCCTCATCTACCTCTAACATTGGCATATTTAATTCTTCCATAAACATTTCCATTTGTACTTTTTCTTGATTTCCATATTCCTCTGCTTTATACAGACTTTCATAAAATTTCTGAAATATTTCTAGTATCTCTACAGGATCTCTTGTCTTCCTTGTTATAGGTCTCTAAGCTCGGTGGCAACCTTTTCTACTTTCTGTTTGAGTTTTTGTGCTAAAACTTTTTGTGCTCGAGTTATCAAAAAACAGTTGCGTTACCTAAACTCATGCATATTATCTAGGTCATCCCTTATTTTCTGTTCAGCATTCTGCAGTTGCTGCTCTTGTTTAGTGAGATTCTGCCATATTCTGCAATACTTCAAAATTTGTCAGTCCTTCTAGATAATTCTTATGTCCTAGCCATCTCTCTCTCTTATTTCCATCCTATTTTTAAACTCCACTTTAATTTTATGCCACTCCCTAGCTGTATTTTCAGAAGAAGTTTTTATCTTCTCTAATACCTACTGAGTAATTTCCACTACCCATTCCCTACATTTCTGTTTTCAAAAGATAGATGGGAAAGCAGCAGTGTCTCATTTTTATTTCATGACCCTGTATTTTTATTTTAGTTATTATTGGCATGTGATCTGAATTAATTATCGGATGCTTATCAAAACTTTCAGTTGAATGCATGTATTCATATTAAATGTAAGTTCTGTCCAGCCTAGCCAGTTTTTCTTTCTTGGGAAATATCTAAATTCACTCTGTACTTCACTACTGAATTCACATCTTCAGTGACAAATATTTTCATAAATTCTTCAAAAAATCTACCTTCTTTGTTATTTTTTCCATTCTGAGACCCCAGACACATCTTCACTGCTGCAAATCAAATTATGTTCCCCACATGCAAGTAATATTCCCTGCTGAAAGCTGACTATTTCTCCCAGAAATTTCTTAAGCTCAATTATAGCAGCTTTAGGTGGAGTATAAATACATGCCAGTGTAATCCTCCTTCCTTTCCAGTAACCCCTTAATACTACAGATCTGCCATTATTATCTTTTTATTGTCTTCTATCGCTATTGGAGCTGCTTTTGCATTGAATATAATTACTTTTCCTTTGTCCCAGTGTATTCTGCTGAAGAACCATCCTGAAAACCTTTCTTTGTCGCATTCACATTTTTAGTTCTTTACAAATGTGTCTCCTGTAGCATAACTATTTGCATTCTCCATTTTTAATCTAATTCACAACTCTTTCTTTTGTGTGTGTGTTTGTGTATAAGTATACGTGTGTACGTGCGAGACCATATTTAAAGATAATATAGAAACCATCATTATGTTAAAAAGTTATTCCCAACTTTTATGTGCAACAGCATTTTTAAGTATCTAGTTCCAGCTTTTGTGTTACATGCATACACTAATGTTTGGCAGGCTGATTTTTTTATACAGTTGTTTCTTGTGATATCCATTTGAGCCTATATCACATGTTACAAAACTTTTGTTTTATTGAAAGCCTTCAAAAAATGCATGCCTAAAACCTATTAACGTAACACTAACACCCAAAAACTATGTACATCTTCAAATATTGAAGTTTTCCTCTCCTAATAGTAACAATTGTCCCAAATTGACAGCCGGACTGTCAAACTTGGGTTATCCTAGAAGGAATATTATCAATGCTAAAACTCGTAGTACAGTCTGTGCTTCTACTAAGTGATATCTGATTTATTGCTTTCCCAGATTTGGAAAACACTTGAATGCTTTCAGAAAATGTGATGATCTAACCATTGAAAGAATGAAACATTTTGTTTTTATTGCTGTTTATCAGATTGTCTCTATGGAGACATTAGAACCAGATACAGAGTTGTTTCTACAAGCATTTATTTATTTGCTAGAGGAAAGCGTTATTATATTCAGTGTTCTTTTTTATTTATTTGCCTTCTCTCAAAGCGTGTTACTAGTTCATGCCAAGGGCCTTAATCCTGGCATTCCCCTATGCAAAAATGAGAAAAAGCACATTAATTTTTCTTGTATCATGCACTTTTGACCAGACTTTTTTTTTACATTGCAGTGCTTGCATTCTTTAAAACTGAACAGGGAGAAAGAGAGAAGGAAAAAAAAACAAAGACACCGGTTTACTTTAGTATTCCCATTACTCTTGAAAATTACTGAGAAAACTTTATAGCTACAGATTTATATCATGCATTATAAAAATACTACTGTTAATAACAAGATTTTGTTTTACTTGGATTTAACTCTCTCCAGCCTCTACCCCTCTCCTAAGTATTCTTCCAAATATTAATGGGATGAAGTAGGGCATATGCTTTAGTTTCCCCTACAATGTTTAACAAAGTGAAAAAAGTCCAATATTTCAAAGTTTTCTTGTTGTCATGTTTCACAAATATAATTGATGCTTTGTAATTCCACATTTATTTAATTTCTGAGTTACTAGTTTTATTTCTGTTCATCTCCATCTGTGAAATCCCGTCTGCTTTATTTCCAGTACACACTCAGTTCTAGTAAAGCAACAAGTCTTGAGAGATGTTACATAGGTTGAAATGGAGAGATGAAGAAACAGCTATATAAAAGATCAGCCTACCCAACATTAGTGTGTGCATGTAAGATGAAGGTTGGAAATACACATTCAAAAAATGTAGAAGTGGGAACAGTAGCCTTTTATCATAGTGGTTACTTTAGGCAAAGTAACTTGAAATGTAAATGGCATTACAGGTATAGACAAAAAGGAAAGTGTATTAAATTATATTAAGAAATTTAGAGTGCAATTAGAAATACTACAGAAGACACATTTGGAAAGAAACGAGCTTGTGAATTTGGTGAAGAATTTCGGGATGGATATTCAGCAGAATATCAGGGTAGTAATAATGCTGAATGGTAGAGGGGATCCAATAGTGGTAGGAGAGAGAAATAAAGACAATAATGGTAGATTTTTGGTAGTGAGAGACTGCTGGGAAGGGTGGAGGATTATGCTGGCATGTATTTATATCTTGTCAAAAACTGTGTTATGGTAAATGACCTCCACTGGTTGAGATTTTTAGCTGACTTTTGAACAGAAGCTGCTGTTAAAAGGGGATAATTAGTAGGGAATATAGAATATTGCTTTAACTTTAGAGACCAATTAAAAAAGATCAGAAAAGACTGGGAAAACAGATTAGATAACCAATTTACAAAGAAAGAATGGGAGGACATATGTATGGCTTCCAAATGTGCAACACAGTTTAGAAGATCTAGGATTTTTGTTTTTAAGTGTTTTCATATGTACTTTTGTACCCCAAGCAGACTACAAAGATTTTTTCTCAGGTAAATGGCAAATATTGGAGGTGGGATGGGGAAGAAATGGGTATCTAGGAGCATATGTTTTCAGAGTGTTATGAATTAGCAGACTTTAAAAATTCCCTGTACTTTGTCAGGAATACTGGCGAGCAAATAAGTTTACTAAGGAATTTTCTTTAGCTGGTATACAGGATCTGAATTGTCTAGACATAGCAAGACCTCGTTAAGTTTAATTTTGATGGCTGCTAAAAAAGCAATTACTAGAAATTGGAAACCGAATTCTAAACCAATAGAACTTGAAGTAGTAAATATTGTAACACAGGTAAAAGAACAGGAAATGGGATCTTTAGAAAAGGGTAGGAATGAATTATGTGGGAAAAACTAGAAATTGTGGGAACTATACATACAGGAAATTATTTGGAAGAGGAATTGGGTTTAAGAAAAGGGAGGAAGTGAACCGTTTATGTAATGTTTGTTGATTATACTGTGTAAAAGAATCTGTATGATGTATAATGTTTGTAAATGTGAGCTTGTTAATATGGTTTATTTATTTTTTTATAAATGTAAGTTTGTCTACGTATGTCTGGGAATTAGAAGGGAAAATATAATAAAAAAGGTAGATTTCTAAAGAAATGCATGAAAATATTTGCGAATTCAGTAGTAAGAAGTTGGACAGAATTTGGATATTATTTCCCAAGGTACTAAAACAGGCCTAGACTGGATAGAAATTATATTTCACAGGAGTGTATTTAATTGAGATCTTTGACACATATTTTCAGACTGTGTACCTATAAAAAACTAAGAGAGGGAGAGATAATAGAGTGGGATGAGCTCAAGAGGTTTTGGTAGCAGGTTAGAGACTGCCTTCCCCTATCAGGGATAGATATTGGAGTATAAGCAAAGGAAAAGGGATACAGGAGTCCTAAGTGAAAGAAGTGCCCTTGGTAGAATTTTTAGTCTAGTTCAGAATAGAAGCTGCTGTTAAAAAGGGGATAATTTAGTGAGGCATATAAAATATTGCATGATAACTGTAAGAATCAAATAGAGGAGGCTAGAAAAGATTGGGAAAAGAGAGACTAGAAAAGCAGTTTACAAGAGAACAATGGGAGGATGTATGTGTGGCTCCCAACTTACATAGGTATTTTTATACCCCAAGTAGACTTCAAAGAATTTTCCTGAGGCAGACAGCAAATTTTGAAGGTGTGAGAGAGAAGAAAAAGATAACTAGGAGCATGTTTTGGGGAGTGTAATGAGTTAGTGAATTTTAAAAATTCCTTATATAATCAGAAGTGTTAGGGGAGCAAATGGTTGTAACTAAGGAAATATTTTTTGAGCTGGGAATACAGGATCTCAATTGCCTAAACATAATAAGGCTTTATTAAGTTTAATTCTGTTGGCTGCCAAAAAAGCAATGACTAGAAAATGGAAATCAAAATCTAAACGGAAGGTATTTGAAATATTGTAGATAGATAAAATAAATCTTTATAAAAGGGAAGGAGCATTTACACAGAAATAAATTAGAATTTGTGGGAACAATATATGCAGAATAATGTTCAGGAGGGGGGAGTGAGGTTTAAAGAAAGGCAGGAACTGAGCGTTTTATGAAAAAGACTGAAAAACAAGTTGTCATAAAGAAAAAATGTGTGTTTAAATGTAAGTTAAACACTTGTTAAGGTTAATGAGGCTTGTTTTCTATTAATGTATGTGTGTCTGTGTCCTTAAATAAATATTTAATTAAAGTGTTTAAAAATAATATTCCCAGATATGTGATGGGGTAGTTGACTGTACCAGTATTGCTTTGGTTATTAGTAATAATGGTTAGAAGTTTGGCTTAGCTTGATGAACACTGGAAGTAGAGTGCATAGCATTGTGATTTTGTACAGCTTTAGACATGCTTCAAGGGATTTCAGGTTTCACATTTCCTGTCCTCAAAAGGAAGACTACTATAGGTAAAGGTATTCTTGCTCAGCTTAAATGCTGTGTCTGCCTTTTGCTGCTTCCATAAGAAGCAGGGCTCTTGCTTTATTTGGACTGCAGGTTAGAGATTGCCTTCCCTATCAGGGATTGGTATCGGAGTATAGACAAAGTGAAAGAAATAGGGGGGGGTTCTGAATGAAAGACCAACACTGGTAGAGTTTTAATAGAATATAGAACAGAAGCTGCCATTAAACAGGAATAATTAGAGCATATGAAATATTGCATGATAACTATAAGAATCAATCAGAGGAGGTTAGAAAGGATTGGGAAAAGAGATTGGATAAACAATTCACAAAAAACACAATGGAAGGATATATGCATGTCTCCCAAATATGCAACAAAATCTAGAAGACTTATTTTTTAACTGGAAATATTTACATAGATATTTTTATACCCCAAGTAGACTCCAGAGAAATTTTCCTTAGGGAGACAGCAAATGTTGGAGGTGTGAAGGGGCAGAAAGAGGTAATTGGGAACATATTTTTGAGGACTGGTGTGAGTTGGCAGACTTTAAGGATTCTGAATGGGATGCACTGTCAGAGATGCTGCGTGCACAGGTTTGTCTGACGAGGGAGACAATTTTTCTGAGCGATTGTACAGAATCCGAATTCTGTCTTTTAACATACGTTCAGTCTTTCCAGCATAGAAACTTTCACAGCTTTGACATAAGGCTAAATAAATGACCTCTTGACATACAGTTGTGCCTTCCCTTGACTTTAAGGTGTCTCCCCTTTACTATAAAGGTGTTACCACAATAAATGTTTCTGCAGTATGTGCAATTACCACATTTAAACATACCATAAGTGTGTATCTGATTGTTTTCTTTGATGGTGAATTCACAAATATGCTTAAAACTGTCTGTTGCCACGTTTTTTCTTGACATCTTTATTTTCATTAAAAGTACTCCAATTTCTATTCAAGAGCCAATTGATGTAGTAGTCTACAGAAAAAATAGTGATAAAGCTAACCTTGTAGTTTGATTTCTCACCTATGTTTAAGGAATGGTGTAAACTACCGGTTATAATGTCCCCTTGTGTCCTAAAATCTTCCCCATCAAAAATAGGGGTGAAGTAGTTGTTCTCCTATTCATCACCACTTCATTCATAGAGCAGTCAGTAAAACTTTCTGGATATCCCCTTTTTAAAAACATTTCTTTTAAGTTGTTGCACTTATCCGGAAAGTCATAAAAAATGAAACTGTACATTCTGCTCTAAAAACTTGGCCTTTTTACTACAGCTTTTTTGTGTGCTACAAGATGTCAGCTGGAGTACGGCAAAAAAGAATTGGAGTAAGTCAGTTTCCTATAAATTTTGGAAATAATTTTCTTGCTGTTATAGTCCTTTACCAATTTTACATCCAGGTAAGAAATTGCATCATCACCTATGTCATGAGTAAACTTCAAGAATTCAGTGGTGGTGGTTAAATATTCTAGGAACGGGGAAATATTATTAATGTTGTCCTTCCATGCAATAAACATATCATCCAGGTACCTCTTATAGAGGCACCATGATTCCTTATACATGCTGTTCAGCACAAACTTCTTTTTCCATTCTGTCATGACTGCATTGGCATATAGGGACCCACACGCAGATCCCATAGCCACTCCTTTGTCCTGAAGAGGCAAATGATTTTCAAAACAGATGTAATTATTCTGTAGTACTAATTCTAAAAACCCAACCAGCAAATTAATCCTGTCTTGGGATAAATTACTATTATTGCAAAGAAATTCATGGCAGTCAGACTCCATCCTAATGACGGGGCAGTACTTGTAATCTCAGCCTATGCACTCTAGAAGAGCTGTGATAGTCAGGAAAAGAGTGCATTCAGACAGCAGTTGCAGGACCTACTAGATAAAGCAAGACAGCATGTATCGGTGTTGATAATGGGTGACCTGAATGAACGTATCTGGACAGGCAGAACAGGATACAAGGACGGCCTGGGGTCTACATGGGTGAGGCAACAGGAATAGAGAAGGAAAAGTCATTCTAGACTTATGTCTGGCAAATGGTTTGATAGTAGCCAACACATGGTTCAGAAAGATCACATACAAGAGTGGCCAACTTGCAGCTTGGGTAGACTTCCTCCTAGTAAGAAAAGGACACTGGTGTAGAATTGGCAATTGTAAAGTCATTCCGCAGTGAAACAGTTGTCCCACAGCATAAATCACTGGTTGCCACAATTGACTACAATCAATGGTCAGAGAAGGCTGTAAGGTCAACAAAGATTGGGCTGAACACCTGTAAGTTGACTCGAGAGAAGGCACAGTAGTTCAAAGAATTACTGTGGGCTTAGCACCCCAAAAAGTTGAGGAAATAAGTGGAATTTAATAAGAATGGCAGTGCCTCAAAACAGCATGTGGGGACTACAGAACAGATATGTGGCCAAGCCAAGTATGGAAATAAGGTACATAAGGAAAGCTGGTGGTGGAATGCAGAAGTCCAGGAAGTAACAAAAAAAAAAAAAAAAAAAAAAAGGGAGTGCAGGAAAAAAGGAAATAGAAAAGGCAGAAAAGGAAGGAATACTGGTTGACGAACAAAGAGGCTAAGAAAGAAGTTGTAATTATCAAAGAACAAGGAATCAGAGGTACTTTACCAGCTTCCGGAAAGTGACTCAGTAGATAGCACAAGAAATTGTATCAGGTTGCAAGGCAAGGACAAAGATAGTCAAACATCCTTCACAAGAGATGCTAGCAAGAACTTGCTCAACAGTGCACAGTACATCAAAGGCAGATGGAATGAGTACTTCCAGCAGCTTCTAAATGAAGAAAGCACTATAAAAGTTTTATAGCCCTATACAGAGCCTTAGATGAAAGAAGATGAAGAGCCCACCATAGAAGTAGTAGAACAGCACTAAGGAAAATGAAGTCAGGGAAAGCAGTAGGCTCAGATGAGGTCACAGCAGATATGATAAAGATGTTGAGTGAGATAGGGGAGACATGGCTCCTGAGGGTACTCGTAGCATTACGGAGATGAAGGCATATCCCAGATGACTAGAGAACAGCTATGATAGTGCCAGTGTTCAAGAACAAAGGGGGCATTGATACCTATGTACTGCCTGTAGTTGTTAAACTCCTGTCAGTTTGTATGAAAGTTCTGTAGAGGGTGATTGATAAATGAATTTGTAGAATAGTAAAACGTAAGATGAGAGATGAGCTGTTTAGAATTGAATCAGGATACAGCACAACTGACCCATTGTTTGCAGTGAGAAGGATACTTGAGAAGAAGCTAGAAATGAGGAAAGAGTCCAATTTGGCATTCCTAGATTTGGAGAAAACATATGACAAGGTCCCAAGAAAGCTGATTTGGGCAGTCCTGCAGTGGTTTAAGTCCCAGAAACAGTGGTAGAATTAAAACAAGCTATGTACAAGGGCCCAGTGACACAAGTACAAATAGTGTTTGGTCTCTCAGAAGAGGTTCCCAGTGGGAGTAGGTGTGCATCATGGTTCAGCTCTGAGACCACTGCTGTTCATACTGGTGATGGACTACATTAGCAAACAGGTCGGAGGGGACAAATCAACAAAGTTGCTGTATGTGTTTGATATGGCATTATAAGCAGTCTGAGAAAGAACTTCAGCAAAGGATAGGGAATGGAATGCAAAACTCCACTGAAGGCACATGGAATGAAACTAAGTACAGATAAGACAGCTGTAATGGCTGCAGATGGGGAATCAGAAGAAACTGGGATTTGAGATAGAAGGTAAAATAGTAGAACAGGTTAACTTCAAATATCCGGGAGGGGTTGTTGAGGAGAAGGGAAGTCTGCATGAGGAGATCAAAGAAGAAGAGACGTCAACCACCACCGAAGGTCTCTCTTGCAAAATCCATGATGAGAATCATGTGGTGCATTGGTAGTTTCTGTTACGACCACTGAGCAAAGAGGAGCCATTGAAGAATTCGCATATGCATCCTTGCGAGAGGTATAGCCAGGATTGCTGCCGCCATCAAACCTAGCACCTTCAATACCTCTGCTGTTGTAGCTTTGTTCTTTGACACCAGTGAGCTGACGGTTTGGAGGAGAAGTGACTCTTTCGACAGGGAGATGTAGAGTGGTAGTTGAGGTATCTAACTGCTCCTATAAAAACGGTATGCTGCGATGGCGATAAGGCAGACTTTTCGAAGTTGATTGTAATGCCTAATTGATGGCAGAGTGTCAGAGTGTATTGTGTTGCCCGAGTGAGTTGATGCCTGGTGGTAGCGGTGTGGAGCCAGTCGTCTAGGTATGGAAACGCCTGGAATCCTAAACGTCTCAGGTGAGCCGTGAACACTCTGGGGGCTGTAGTGAGACCAAAGGGCAGGGCTCGAAACTGGTAATGATTGGCTCCCAGACGGAAATGCAGATGATCTCTGGAACGTCTGTTCATCTCTGGGTGATAGTACGCGTCCTTGAGATCTATGGAGCACTTCCAATCACCTTTCCCTAGGAAGGGAAGAATGGACTGAAGCGTGACCATTCGGAACTTTTCTTTCTTTATGAACTGGTTGAGTCAGCTGAGGTCAAAGATAGGTCTCCAGTCCCCTGTTTTCTTTGGTACTAAAAAGAATCTTGAGTAAGTTCCGAATCCAACTTGGTCTGCTGGGAATGGTTGGATGACTCTTTTTTTCTAGCAATCTGTGGACCTCTATGATTGCTTCTTCCCTGAGATTGGGTGGAACATCTGGGATTCTTTTTACAGGAATGGGAGGGGAAGAGAACAGTATGAAATATCCTCTGGAAATTATGCTTTGTACCCAAGTATCTGATGTTATGTTTAGCCAGGCTTCTGGATACAAAGACAAGCGACCCCCGACTGACTCCAGAGCCGAACAGTCAGGCCCCCTTTCAGGGGGGCGCTGGTAGGGTTGACCGGAGAACTGACCCGTCACCTTGTTGCTGCAGACCCCCTCTGCCGTGGGGCCGGCTTCTTCCGTTATAACCCCCTGCTCTGCCTTTAGAGGGGGTTTTTCCACGTGTGTCCTGAAAGGCTCCCTGTACTTTTTGGAACCACATTTTCCCTCCCCTAGGGCCCTTGGGGTAGGACCGAGTAGGGATAGAAAACGGACTCCAACGGCAGATAAAGTCTTGCCTTCCTGCTCACACCTGGTTAAAGTTTCCTTTACTTTGGGCCCAAATAGTGATGAGCCATCGAATGGGGTATTAAAGGAAGACTTAAAGGGTTCCGCAAAGGAACAGAGATGCATCCAGGCTTGTCTTCGAAGAGCAATGCTTGAACTAGCGGCTCTACTCGAACCATCAGCTGCATAGGATATGAGATGCATGGACGAGTTTACCACTGAGTTTAGGGTAGCGAGCTGGACGTTGACTTTGTCGGCCACCCCTGCAGCTACTGTACCCTGGAGAGCATCTCCTAGCTCTTTCAGGAGATCTCCTTGTAGTCTCGTAAAGTGGGTTAAGTAGTTCAGTGATCGCATAGAAAAAGTCGCTGAACTAAACATGTGCTTCTCATATCTATCCATGACTCTAGAATCTTTGTTAGGGGGATGGATAGAGGTGGATGTCTCAGATACTTCCTTTTTGGTGGCTGCAGCTACCACCATGGCATCAACAGGCACTTCCTTTGTCAAAAATGGCTTGTCCACTGGGGCAGACATGAATTTGTTGGGCTTATGAGGAACAGGTTACATGGCCTCCGGTGACTCCCACGCCTTACGAGAAATCAGTTTCATGAGCTCGTCGTAAGACAGAGACACCCAAGAAGTGGAAGGTTGAGACCCAAAAGCCTTCAAGAGCATGGACTCATCCTCAGTAGGGGTCTTGGACTGCCAATCGCCCTTCTGACTAAGGATCTCTAGTATCTCTGCAAAGGAGATATCCTCAGAGGCGGATCGAGGGGACCCTTCTGAATCATCTAAGTCCGTGTCAGATGTCAAAGACTCCTGTGGGGAGTCGAAGTGCCTACTCTTGCACAGTCTCTTCCTGGACACCTCCTCAGTGGGGGGATCTGGGGAGGTCTCAGAAGAGCAGGGTATGTGGGGGTACTTGAGGCTCGGGGTCTCTACGCTTAGAGGGACTGGTAGATGAAAAAGCAGACAGGAGCTTGAGGGGAGAGGGAAGGCTGAACTGATGCTGACGTTGTCTTTGGAGACAAAACTCTCCTCATAGCATCGAAGGCACCGTGGCTCCGACGAGAAGGAGTGGATGGACCCGAGAGTACCGTCCGATCCTCCCGCACCAAAACCCTGGGCTTCGAGCCCGAGGTAGGAGGAAAGCTCATCCGAGCCGAAGCCCCGAGAGGAAGAGTCGGCACCGACAAATTGGTTCGACTATCCTCCCCGAAACCAACGGGAGAGCGTCGGCTCCTAGAGTCCACCAGTGCGGGTATCTGCTCCAAGGGTTCGACAACCATCGGTTCAGTTTCCTTCGGCTCCAAGAGTCCAGTACGGCTCTGAGGAGGAGTAGACAAATCCGGTTCCATGGTCTTCGGCACTGACGAGCTGGTCGGGGCCGACAACAATTTGGCAAGTCCTGGTGCCTGTAAAAGCTTCTGCACTAGCCGATCCATGTCCAAATCTGAAAGGCTTACTGAGGACTTAGGCTGAATGCACCGAATGTGCTGACTGGAGCAGAGGGGAAGAAGGAATTTCAGAGACCGGCTCCAATACTGAGAGCTGGGTCCGAATCAGAGGTACACTCGGTTCCGAGGTCTGTGGAACCGATGACGCTCCTCCTGAAATTTTTGCCTTTTTTGTCACTTTGTCTGAAGATCTGAATTTTGAGGATTTGGAGGACGTTTTAGTACCCTCATGGCTACTTGACACCTCAGAAAAAGATTGCTATAGCAATCTCCTGTCTATTAGCTTCCTCCTTCTCTCCAAGAGGACTCTTGAAGAAAAGGAATGGCAAATGCTGCAAGTGTCTTGGAGGTGTTTAGCCTCCAGACAGTAGACGCATTGAATGTGTCCGTCAGTGACGGACATTTTCTGCCCACAATCTGGGCATTTTTTGAATCCCGATTTAGGATGGGATTTCTCCTTTTCATCTGACGTAGTTAAATAAAACAAACAGTAAACTGCAAAAGTAAAACAGTAAAGTCCTTACTCACTTGTAAAGACCCACAAAGCAACTAAGTCCAAACCGGGCACCATCTATAATAATATAATTATAAATTACAAATATCGGGCTAAAGAGGCCCACAGAGAAAAACCCTGACTATTAGAAAGACTAATAAGAGTAAATAGGGCTAAAGGCCCACACAAACCAAGAAGCCGACAGGGCACTAACTATTTAAACTATTTAAAATTGTTTAAACTATAGATTATATTATGAAATGACCTAATATTAACACGCAACTATCTTCGTAACAAAAAGGAAAGATTTTTTTATAAAACTTGCTGTTATTTTTCCCACAAATGGTCCGAGCTAGCTGGATCACCAAGATCTCTCTTGCTGTGGCAAACTTGATCTGGGGTAATTCCAGCAGTGCATTGTGGGATAAGGGGCTTGGTCTCGAGCTACTGGCAAACCTTGAGCTTTGCTATCGGCCGTGTCGGAGCCGAGGATCGGCTCCGAACCCATCAGTGAGAATAAATGGCGAGATTTAACAACTTCACATCAATGTTTTTGCAAGGGGGCAAGCCCCCCTTCCCACCCACACCCTCTACTAGTTATATATACCAATTCTGACTATACTCTTAAAAAGGGCACATTTCCCAATCCCCACTATACTGCGATTTCAGCCAAAATGGTTTAGCTGTTTAAAATGTTGACCGTATGGTCTTGGTCATATGGGTTTTGGCATTTTAAATTGGCGATGTTATGAACTTGACCTAGTTGGAAGACATTGATCCCTTCAGGCATGGTGTGAATGCAGCTGATGTTTGATGCTGTGGACCGTCTTTATACCCAGCTGTCAGACTCGTGGGAAAGGGACTTTCTCTTTCTTTTTCTTTTTTAAATCTTAAATCAGGTCCTTCATGTACCAGATATAGCAAACTCTCATTGCAGGTGGGATATTTTATTTCTATCTTGGCATAAATTAGGGAAATATCTGAAAGAGGGAATATTGTTAGTCTTCCCAGGGTGGATGTTAATTGCATTCAGTGGTTTGGATGATATGGGGATTGAGGTGGGTTGACTTGAGCTCCAGCCTTATCGCTGTGGATATACTCTGTGTTGTGGGAGGGGGTAGATAAATGTCTGGTAAGGTAATATATCAGTAGCTTAGAGAAGAAGAAAGGATTAGGCAAGTACTTCATAGTGTGAGTAGGGGATGGTGATATTGGTGGATTTGTGTTGGCTGTTTTTGTTTACATAGATATAACTTGTTTTTATGTAGCAAAAATGTTTTAATGACAAGTTAACTATCACTATGCAAATATTTTGGACGGTTGCCTGGTGAGTAAAGGTCATTGCTTTGTCTTTGCTGCGGCTGTAATATCACAAATTAATACAAGCAGGTATGACTAACATTATTAGACAGGCAGTCGAGACATTAAAGCAGACAGTGGTAAAGACCATAGTACTGTACCATATTTGAGTTCAGCAGGTAAGGCAACAACTAAGCACTGATAACTCTGTGTTTAAAAAAAGTGTACTCTGCTTGAGTAGTGCCACGTAAAATATAATGCACAGAAAAGGTTAATAATGCTAAAAGCTCATTTGTATCATGTTCTCCTAAGAAACAAAATGCAAGCTGTTCACAAGTTCATGGGTAAGTACTTGGCTAGCTGTATTTGCAGGCCATTTTAAGCCTAGCCAGTTTCCCTTTTGGTGCTTTAATCAACCTGTCTCACTAGGTGTTACACTTGCCTTACCCATCCATATTTGTGGGATAAAGCATTTAGGAGCTTCCTGTGTCCATTCATTGTACAGGGTGCAGTCTTGGGGTAAATGTTCTGTTTCCCATTCACAGATTCAAGTTGTGGTTGAATATGGACCGGGATGAACTTTGTTTTATGTGGATGGAGAGTCTGCTCTAGAGCAGCAGTACCCCTATGAGATGTACCTGTCCCTCCTAACCATTCTGTTGAAGCTACAGAAGAGGTACCATACCCAAGATATTCTTAGCTCATCTGAATCGTTTTTACTGTATGTTTGTGCAGTCACAAATGACTTGTCTACACAACCCCACAGTTATTACAGTCTATATTTCCTTTGTACAAAAAGGAATGCCATTTTAAAATTTGTTAACGGTTTACATGGGAGTATGATCAACAGAAATACTATATTATTCTTGTAGATTTACTCTCGTTTTTCTTATTATTGCATTATTCTTTTAACAACTGCTAGGTGATCTAAATTCTTATCTGGAGTGTATCATCCAAAAGTGCAGTTTTTTGGACTTTTTTTTCTTTATAAATAACCCAGTAAGCTAGTGTGGTTTACAGATATATTTTCTTGCCAAGTGATAGCATACCAACTTAACATTACATTCGCAATCCCTTATCTATGTTTCATCTGCAAATCTAGCTATGGAATTGTATGTTCTGGTTAGTCTCATGTTCCTGTCCTTGTTAAAGCCCCGTTGAGAGACTGTTGCTAAATGTTATCAGGCTGAGTAGAACAGCACTGACTGTATGCATTGTCTCGAGAGTGCAGTAGTACATAACTATTATTTCTGAACATTGGTTATAGTTTAGATGCTATGTTTTCTTTGGACACAATGGATACCTACGTATTTTGTGCAAGCAGTTGCTTTAGTTCTGTTTTTAGGGTACAGCTATTAAGAAAATCATTCCTTATGGTACTTTATTATTATCATTATTTAATTTTTTTTTTTTGGGGGGGGGGGGGCAAGTAGCTTAGCTTTGTTTTTTTAGCCCACAGTCAGTTCTATAACCGAAAACTTTCAGTGGACTAAATTGATTTAAACAACTTTATTAAATAACTGCTTTGTTCTTTACGAACGTAAAACATGAAGTTCTTTTAGGTTCATAGGTAAGTTGTTGGCCATTTTAAGCCTAGCCAGGTTTACCATTTTGTGCTCGAAATAACCTATTCCATTTGGTTAAAGATTGGCCTTTACCAATCCCTTGGTCGATAATTATATATTACCCCAAAGAAAATAACTGGGATCATACTATAGATAATTTGAGGGGATCCATACGTAGGATAAAGCCTTTAGGAGCTACAACTGTCCATTAGTAGTACAGAGGGCAGCCCTAGGGTAAAATTTCTGTTTCCTATCCATAGATCTAAGTTGCACTTGAAAATGGACAAGGATAAACTTTTTGTTTTTTGTGGGAATGTGTTCCATAGCAGAGGTATTCTCTGTCTGCAAGATGTAGTTGTTCCTCTAAACCATTCTGTCTATTTATTTATTTAATTATTTATTTGACATTTGTTAACCGGATTTGTCCAATTGGGCTTGTGGCTCATTTTCAGTGGAGACCCGAGGGCAAAAGCTCCAGTAGTACATTTTTAAACAAGTACAGTTTTAAACAATATTGATATAATAGCAGTTATAGCAAAAAGATTCACATATGTTGGGTTGCATGCATAAAGTTAAAGTTGCATTAAAAAGAAGCTTAGTAACATAATTTTACATTGATATAGTTCAATAGGTCAACACTAACATTTTTTGTTTGTATAAAATTATGCAAATGCATAGTGGACACATTGGAGAGCGAGGAGTAATGAGGTACGAAGTATGGTCCTTGTGAGGGTATATAAAGGGAAGGAAGACCAGGTGGGGTCATAGCAAGGGCAGGTCCTGGAATTGAGAAAATAAGCTTTTAGTTCATTTTTAAAGTGTGAGGTGTGGGAGATTGAACATAAGTCAAGTTGAAGTTTGTTCCAAGCATGGGCAAGGGGGTGTTTGTAGAGTAGTTTGCCTACTGACCTTTTTGGGTGGTAGATATCAAGTAATTGTTGGTTAGAAGTACGGAGGGTCCGGGATGGGATGTAGATGGGGAGACTAAGGAAGATGGAGATGGACAGAAGGAGGTTTAATAGAGTGTAGCATACGAAATTGATAAGATAGCAGAAATTGGGGAAGTTCAAGCCATTGAAGAGAGTTTAAAGAAATGCAGTGGTGTGAGGTGTATGGGGAGTTAGTAATGAATCTGGCTATTTTATGGTAAGTTTGTTGGAGTTTGTTTAGAGTGGAGGCCTGGATATTGGTAAGAACTGTATAAGAGGGAGGGGAGGAGGAGTGGCCTGGCCCAGGGTAAGTCTAGATTCAGGGGTTAGGAATTTTTTGTTCCGATATAGCAGACCTAGTTTCTCGTTTGTTTTTGTTATACACTGGAGTATGTGTAGGTTGAACTTTAGTTCATCATCGATAATGACCCCTAGGAGTTTTGTGTGGGTGTCAGGTTGGATAGTTGTTAGAAGATTTAATAAAAAAGGAGGTTTTGTGATGAGAAAGAGAACGGGGAAGGAAAAGTAGGAGTTTGGTCTTTTTGGGATTTAGGACCAGTAGGTTTTGAGAGAGCCATTGTTCAATGGATGGTAGGACTTGTTGGGTCAGGGAGTGTAGTTCAGGAATGTTATTTGAGATGGATAAAAGTGTGGAGTTGTCGGCATACTGAATAAGGGAGGATTTTTTGGAAGAGGTGTAAAGACCATTGGTGAAGATGTTAAACAAAAGGGGTCCCAAGATGGAGGCTTGGGGAACACCAGTGGAGATGGGAAGGAAAGGTGAGGAGGATGAGAGCCATTTGACAGATTGTTCCCTGCCAAATAGGTAACTGTTAAACCAGGCAAGTGCAGAGGGGGATAGGTGGAGATTAGCGAGTTTGGATAGTAGTAGAGGATGAGAGACAGTATCAAAGGCTTTGGAGAGATCTAGAAAGAGACGGGAAATGAGTTTATTGTTGTCAAGAGCCTCTGCAATGATATGAGTGAAAGAGAGGAGGGCAGTGGCAGTGCTATGGTGAGGGCGAAATCCATGTTTGGTAGGGGTAAGTAAGTGGTGCTTGAGGTGATTGAGAAGCTGCAAGTGAATACATTTTTCTAATATCTTGGAGAGGGGTGACAGAATGGCAATGGGTCGGTAGTTTGAGGGGTCAGTGGAGTTTCCACCTTTATGAAGAGGGATAGTAAAGAAAGATTTCCAAAGGGGGGGACAGTTGATTACAGAATATATTGATTAATTAGTATAGATATAGGATAGGCAATTGAGTCAGCAGCAAGTTTGAGGAATGTAGGAGATCGTCAGTGGAAGGAGAGCAAGATTTTAGCTTGAGTAGTAGAGATTTGATGTAAGTAATGGGAACTGGCTCAAAAGAAACAAAGTTGTGTTAGTGGGACTTGGAGGGGTGGATGTCGAAGTAGGGTTTGTCTTAGAGGTTACCAGATTTTGGATGGAAGAGATAAAGTGTTTATTCAGGAGGGTAGCTGTTTCCTGAGAGGAAGAGTTAGGGTATGGGGAGGAATTAGAGGGCTTTCCAGGATAGAGGATGTTGTTGAGAGTTGACCAGAATTTTCGAGGAATGGATTTGTTGTTAAGCTGAGCAGAGCTATAGTAATAACTTTTTTGTCATTAGTTGTATGTATTTTGCAAGGTTCCGCAGTTGCCTGTATTTTTGAAGAAGAGGTGGTTGTTTAGTTTTAGTCCAGGTTTTCCAAGCACTATGTCTTTGTTTCATAAAGGCCCTAGTCTCTTTGGAGAGCCAGGGCGCATGATTTGCTTTTACTCTGATCTTTCTAGAGAGAGCTAAGGAGTTGAAAGTACTCATAAAGATGCTATTGGAAGTGCTTACAGCATCGTTTAGGGGGAGATATTTTAGGATGGACCAATCTATGTTGTGGAGAATGGAGTTAAATTGGGATGAATTGAAAGTCGATAGTTTTCGACAGTCTTTGATAAGGTGGGGTTTAGGAATATGGGAGTAGTGTCTTAAGGTGGTGGTAGGGAGATGATCACTGAGGGAGTCAGCTAAGGTAGTGGGATTGTGGTATTTGTGGGGGGAATTGGTAAGGATCCAGTCTGTGATGGAGCTGGAGGTGGAATTTCTATGGAAGCGAGTAGGAGATGTTATAAGTTAGTGGAAGCCGTGTAGGTGGATACTGAGTGGGGGGGGGGGGTCAGTTGTGAGTTTGGATCAATCGGTGTTGACATCATCAAGGGTAAGTGTCTCATATGGTACGTTGTGGGAGAACCAGGATTGGATGCTTTCAAGAATGGGCAGATTGTTACCAGGAGGAAGGTAGATAGAGGCAATTGCAAGTTTTTTGTGGGGATTCAGATGGCAGTAAGGATGATGATTTCAGCTGATTCAGTTGATATAGCAGAAGAGGTTTAAATGCCTAGACCAAGTATTTCTGATGCCATCTGACTTGCTGATGTGCAGTAAATCCAGGACCTTCTTACAACAATAAATACTTTTGTAAGGAATGAAAGGGCTTGCTATTTTAATAAAGCCTTTTTTAAGTTTTTTTAGCCCATTTTGTGTTTTCTTATGTTTTATGCTGCTTTACTAATGTGGTGAACAACCACGAATAATAGTATTCCCAGCAGTACAAATACCTCTCTGCTTACAATAAAAAGTATAATGAAAAGTCCAAATAACAAAGCTGAGAGGTAACCAAAGCACACGCAGAAGTCCAGCATAAAATATGTGATTGATGAGAAATTGACCACGATATAAAAATATAAAAATCTTGTTTATTACTAAAATAACTGGTAAGAGCTTTCACCGTAGCTTCATCAGACCATTAAAATTTGAACTCCTGCTTCACACAATTTATAAACTCCATTTGATGACTCAAAGTAATTAGACCATTTAAAGGGACATCACAAAATACATCTTATAAGATAGTATACATTGCAGAGTATTATTAAAACATTATCTATCACGATAAATTCTGTTTAATGTATGTAGCGCTTACTTTTTGCGCATCATGATGTTAATACTATATAACATACACTTTAAATGTTAAATGATCTATATACTAGTTTTGTTAAAACTAGTAATATTAAATTCTCGATTCATTATTTAAAATACCCATTGCTACAGTGCATAATATAACAGTGAAACACTGAAGAATTTTTATATTAAAAACTGAAGACTTTTTATATTAAGAAACTCCTATCATATAGCGTTAATACTCAGAACATAGTCCAATATAAACCACTTTTCATAACTTTATAATAAATCAACTCTCATTAACCAGGACATATAAGCGTAAAAAACGCATCAAATAAATGTTCAACCTTAGAACAACTTATTATGTAATATGCATATAAATACACCTTCCTTAGGCTGTCAGCAATTATAAAAGCAACTCCTGTATTAACTCTTCATATTACACAATCACAAGATAATACTTACTAATTATAAAAGCAACTCCTGTATTAACTCTTCATATTACACAATCACGAGATAATACTAATATAATTAGTAAGTATTATCTCGTGATTGTGTAATATGAAGAGTTAATACATGAGTTGCTTTTATAATTGCTGATAGCCGAAGGATGGTGTATTTATATGCATATTACATAATAAGTTGTTCTAAGGTTGAACATTTATTTGATGCGTTTTTACGCTTATAAATCCTGGTTAATGAGAGTTGATTTATTTTAAAGTTATGAAAAGTGGTTTATATTGGACTAGAGTATTAACGCTATATGATAGGAGTTTCTTAATATAAAAATTCTTCAGTTTTTAATATAAAAATTCTTCAGTGTTTCATTGTTATATTATGCACTGTAGCAATGGGTATTTTAAATGAATCGAGAATTTAATATTACTAGTTTTAACAAAACTAGTATATAGATCATTTAACATTTACAGTGTATGTTACATAGTATTAACATCATGATGCGCAAAAAGTAAGCTCTACATACATTAAACAGAATTTATTGTGATAGATAATGTTTTAATAATACTCTGCAATGTATACTATATTATAAGATGTATTTTGTGAAGCATGAGTTCAAATTTTAACGGTCTGATGTAGCTACGGTGAAACCGCTTACCAGTTATTTTAGTAATAAACAAGATTTTATGTTTTTATATTGTGGTCAATTTCTCATTTATCACATATTTTATGCTGGATTTCTGCGTGTGCTTTAGTTACCTCTCAGCTTTGTTATTTGGACTTAATGTGGTGAACAGTTGGCTTAAGGAGTTGTACTTAAGTTTCCTCTTTTTCAGTACATGCAGAAGCCGAGATAAATTATCTGCTTGAGCAAATAGTACAATTCCATACTTTTTTTTTTGTTTTGTTTTTACTGAAGCAGCTGTATCCACTGTATTTTCATTAATGACCAGCTGTATCCACTGTATTTTCATTAATGACAAGATAGGTTCACTTGATCTTTGAGGTGCTCTGTGAGTGATGGATCTGATTGCTGCCATAAAGGAAACCCATTTTAGTCCCTTCATTTCTGTGAAATAGTCATGCCGCCATGTAAACTTGTTCTGACTTTGCTAGTCTTTTAGTTAGTATGGTATGGAATACTTTGCCTGAAGTCTTATTCAGGTTTAAGGTTATCACCATCTTGCCTTTATTACCCTGATGAAGCAGGAGGTTATTTAACAGATGAACATGGACTGTCAACCCATGACCTTCTCTAAAACTATATACTGCTCATCAGATATAGCTGATTATTGTTGCAGATGGTCTGTTAGCTCTTCTCTTCTTTCTTTATGCATTATTTATTTATTTATTTATATTTGTTGACTGGGAGTGTCTGACTGGACGTAGGTCCATTTTCATCAGAGGCCCGGGTAGAAAAGCTCCACAGTTAAAATAAACAGACAGTAGTTACATTGGATTACATAGCGAGTAACAATTTACATAGCAATTACTTACAACTGTACACAAACTATACTATACAACTTTAAACTGTACAACTTTAACTATACAGTACTTTGGTCAAAGAGATAAAGAAGATCAATGTAATGTTAATCTTCCTCTTATTGTTCTTTCTTTTCTTTACAGAGAAAGTTTTTGCCTCTGTTGTGAGGAGGTTTTAACTTAGTCTTCTGTTTATTAGCTGGCAGTACTGGATTGCACATTTAATTCTGAGTTTAGCTGAGAGTTTAACAAGTTGATACCTCACTGTTCTAAATTTGAATTTTGGTGGAAATGAGATGGTTCTCGTATAGTGAAATCTTCCCTTCATTTTTGAATATTGCTGTTGATGGTAGTGTAAACTGAAACATTTTTCATCTGGTAGTAGTTTCTACCTGTGGAAGTAAAGTGTTGACATCCAAAGTGGTTTTGTGTTGTCACTGATCATTAGATGGAAGTTAGTGCTGTACTTTCCTTTGTTCCTGGAGTACCTGTATTTGTCACAGATCCTTATTTTAGGATAGAATACTTGCAGTTTTATCATTCAGCTATTTGAGAAGTTATGCCATGAGCAATACATTTAGAAAATTTGTCTTTAATCTTCAATTTTTGTTTATGCAATGTTATCGAGATTGCCAAGGAATTGTGCATTGAAGTATATTGCGGCTTCTTCAGTGTATTGGAGGCTCGAATTCAATTTGTGAACTCAAGTGTTTGCATGTTTTCGTAATGCACAGTCTTTTTGTGTTTGACTTGTATGGCTTTAAAGGATGATATTAATATACGCAGTGCCTACTGTGTGCATAGGTAGTTGAATGGTATCCGAAAGTACGTGGTTCAAGTTGTGGTGGTAGTTGTAGAGACATGGATAATATTCATTCAAGGTTACTGGAAACACCTGTGAGTGGATCTAAGCTAATAGGTTCTAAGATTATTTGTATTCTACCTAACAGTTTCCATGACTTGATTACTGATCTGAAGTTGTCTCAGAGGATTATTGTGCCTGCTTTTCAGTTCAATGTATACCATTCCTGTATGTATTTAATAGTTGAACAGGTTGGTGAGGCTGCTTGTAAATTTAGCTTATTCTGAAATGCAGATTTTCCCCAGATTTATGTTAAGTTTGTGCACAGCCATGATTTTCAGCAGGATGGTGTGCATAATAAATTATCTGTGAGATACGTTGCAACTCCTTCTGCCCTTCTAATTTTACTTTTTTGTAATTCTGCTGAGCCTGTCTTTTCACTGCATTTGATTAATCTGGTAGTGAGATCAGTGGTCATGACTTTATGGTTTTACCTAGGTTTTGGATAAAATAATAAAAAAATAAGTAAAAATCCGCAAGTGTTGTGAGAAACAGACCAAAAATCTTGGTCAGTTGAGTGGTATTGTTGTTTTTATTTAAAGGAGCCAAGTATATGTTGATACATTAATGCAGAATATACACGCACTTTAGTATGACTTTAATATGAGAGGCCTACTATAGGATAAATGAGGTATTTTATATTGTAGGACTAGGAGATGAGTTTGCTCCTTATTAAGCCTTGTTTTATTAAGGAAATAGTCATTCTAACAGAAATAAATGTTTTATGTTTGGGCTTTCTGACCTTATAAATTTCTTTTCTTGGCCAGAAAATGCAGGTATCGCAATTGCTAGTTGTCTCTATTGGTGAGTAATCAGTATGGAATTTAACCCTTCCTTTAAATAAATGTGCTTGTGGTAGGCAGATGGCTCATAAAAACTTTCCCCATACAGTGTATTTCTTGTCCCAGACGTCAGCATGACTGCAGATATTGTAGTACATTTAATTAGGGTGTCATCCTAAGAACACAGAAAAAACATTTCTGATAGAAAACATTTTTTAGGTCTGAACAGTAGAAATCCAAGAAAAATATGATAGAACTGACAAAAGAGACAACAAATTAAATTGTTCAGGAAGGGGCAAAATCACTTACTATGAAGATGACGTCATTGACTGCAGTTTCCAGATCTATTCAGTCTTGTACCTGTACTGCTGTACTGGAGAGGCTGGCAATTGTAATGTACCGACTCCCAAAGACTGGGAAGTACAGCTGAATTCTTCAGCACCACAGGAGCTTCTGCTCCATCAGTTCCTTTGAAATATTCAGTTGAACAGGTATGCCTGTAAGCATTGATGCTTTAGGCATTGGATATAAAAAAAATTATTTTGGTGGTTTAAAAAGGTGATCCAGGGATTATTTTAACTAAGGAATATGCAGTTTTCCTCAGTGGCAAAGACTTATCCTTCCCATACCAAAAGGACTATTGATTAACTACAAAAGATTGATGGAAGTAGCCACTTTTCCTTTTGTTTTTTTCTGCAGAAGCCAAAGGGTTAGGAGTCAGTCCCATACCTCCTGTAAAAGGGAATATAGTTTTTCTATGTAGCCATTTTCCTCCCAGTTGATGTGTATCCATGTGCGTGCGTATTCCTCTGAAGATTATGTACTAACTTTCTTTTTTCTTGCCTACATTTCTCGCCCCAGTCTCCAGTACGCGTGTGTGTTTACGTATGCATGTATGTGTGTATATATGTATGTAAGTACATGTTTTTGTTTTTTTTTAACCTCCTCTGCCTGCCAGCCATCAGTCCTGCCCCTACCCTCCCATGATCCATATGGTTTATTGACTTTCTCCCAAAGTGGGAGAACTCATGGGAGGCCATGATCCTGACAGTTATCATGATTTTCTCTTTAGCTCTATCTCCCAGTCCCCACTTAAATCTTGTAGTCACATCCACAGCAGAGGCATCCTGACATGCGCATACACATTTCTGAGCATGTGAAGATCCTATCCATGAAGCACAGCAGTGCTTAGTGGGGACGTATGCATGCAATACCTGCAGTGCTGCTTGGTGTCTACGCCTTACTATGGAGTTTGCATTGTAGAATACTGTGTTGCATTTTCTCACCTTAGGAGGGGTGAAGCCATGACTGGGTGCTGTCTCTCACCTTCTCTGGCTGGCTGTTCTAACATGTAAGTTGCTGATTAGTATTGGGTCTTCTGCATCACAGTCAGTGCTTTGTTTTTTATGTGCTATGGAACTGACGTTCCTCATTATAATCATGCCAGTTGTGGGGACTCCTCAGTCTTGTCTCTCTCTCTCTCTCCCCCTCACCCCTCCTCTTCCACAGGACGTTGACTTCAGCGAAGCTGTGAATGCTGTGGAAGAAAGTCACAGTTGACTTTTTAACAAGGCATTTCTTCTGAAACTCCCAGTTTCTAAAACATACCTACAAAGGAAGCCAAAATCAGTTCAGCAACCTCCTTTGCCTAAGCAAGTTATATTTATGCTCCAAAATCTGCAGAAATAAATGAATAAAGCTCCAGAGTTTGTAGGGATGATCAGTCCAGCATTTAAAACATTTAAAGTTTTATGAAAGCAAAATACTGATGTTAAGTTGTCAATCTCGCCTTCATTCTTGCTGGATGGGTTCGGAGCCGATCCTCGGCTCCGACTCGGCACTTGCTTTAGCTTAGGAACTCCTTTTACCAGCTCGAGGCAACCCTATATCCCATGATGCAAGGCGGAACTACCTCAGATCTCGTTTGCCGCTTAGCGAAAGAGGTCTCCTTTGCCAGCTGAGGTAAGTAATTTTCTTGTTAAAAGAGAAAAGCTTAGTTAGGGTTTTATTTTCCCCTTGTATCCATTTTTCTAGTCTGTAGTGAGTTACAGCCCACCCTATTCCCTTGTTTTTCAAGCTTTTTATTACTTTTTAGTGTAAAGTTTTAGTTAGGCCTAAACCCCATTGGTTAATCCCTTCCTGTGTGTTGTGTGTTAGGGGATTAATTTGTGTGTTTGTTGGGGTTGGTGTGTGCTACTTCCTCCTAGGATATGTCTAGGGAAGGCAAGGTCTCAGGCTTCAAGAAGTGTGACTCGTGCTGTCAGAAAATGTCTCTGACAGACGGTCACACTTCTTGTGTTTATTGCCTGGGGCCTTTGCACCTGCAGGACTCCTGTGCTTTGTGTCACTCTTTTAGCCAGAGAGTCCTGCAGGAAAGGAGGAATAAGCTTATCCTCCGTGGCTTACTTAAGCCAGAAGGTTCTCCCTCTAAAGCAGGGTCTGGGAAACCTTCTAAGCCACCGAAGGCTCAGGCTTCAGTATCCAAGCCTCCTCCGGTGGCTCCGGCTCCGTCGGAGCCGAGATCGGCTCCGGCTGGAACCGATGTATCTACATTAAAAGTAGTGGGTTCGGCACCGGCTGGTTCCGATACCTTGTCTACTGTGGCCTTGTCGGCTCCGGCTGGAGCCGACACCTTATCCAGTATCGGGCGAGAAACCTTCGGCTCCATCTGGAGTTCAGGGGACTTCGGCTCCGATGACTTCGTCCCGAAAGAGATCTCGGTCCCCTTCGTTACTGAGTATCCACTCGGCTCCGGGGTCTCCTCTTTTGTCGGAGCGGAGCCATCGGAGCCGATCTTCGAGATCTTCCAGGCTGTCTGACCACGACTTAGAGAGGGTGGTAAGCAGGCTGTTGACTGGCCCAAATGCTCCATAGCCCGTCTCAACAGACTTCAGCTATAGCCTCACCCCTTGAACTTCCTCCTCCGACTCCACACCAGAGTTCGGGCGGAGCTTCGGGACAGCGACTGTTTCGGTGCCGGAGCCGATACATCCTTCGGCTCCGTCGTCCTCGGCTCCGATCTCCTCCTTGAGGCCTTCCTTGGAGGGATCCGGTCGTCGAGTTTCCCTTGTCGGCTCCGAGGGGGCTAGGGCATCGGACCCTTGTCCGACCCCGCTCTCCCTCTCGGGGCTTTGGCTTTGATAAGCTCGGCGCCGACATCGGCCTCGGAGCCTTCCCTCTCAGTGGAGCCGGGAATTCCTGTTTCCTCGGAGCGGGGATATTCCGGTCTCCCGGGGAGGGGAGCCTTTGAGGTGATGAGGAGTGTCCTGGCCTCTGAGCCTGGTCAACGGTCCATCCCTCTAGCTCCTCCCTCATCAGTGCCTGTAGACGCCTCTTGCCGGCCTCTTGCTCTCAGGCCCAGGGATCCATCGCCCCAGGTTTCCCCATTGGGAATTCCCTCCTCTTCCGAAGTTTCTCCTGATCCAGCAGGTGAACCCCCTCGGAAGAGGACGTGTAAGAGGAAACACACAGACTCCCCCGAGTCTACTACATCGGATACCAACTTAGATGAGTCGGAGGGTTCCCCACGATCCCCCTCTGAGGATGTCTCCTTTTCAGACATCCTTGAGCTCCTCAAACAGAGGGGGAATTGGCCATCCATTGATCCCTCCGAGGATGAGTCGGTATACCTGGAGGCTTTTGGATCCCGACCCACCACCTCCTGGGTGTCTCTGCCTTTCGACCCACTTATGCAGGTAGTGGCTCGGAAGGCGTGGGCGGCTCCAGATTCTGTGGAACCTGTCCCCAGGAGACCATCCAAATTCATCACGGCCCCTACGGACAAGCAGTTCCTTTCCAAGGGTGTCTCTGTGGATGCTATGGTGGTGGTGGCGGCCACTAAGAAGGAACTGGCGGATCCTTCAGTACCTGTCCATCCTCCTAACAAGGATTCTAGGACCATGGACAGGTATGGAAAGCGGATGTTTTCTTCAGCGACCTTTGCTATGCGTTCACTGAACTACCTTTGTCACTTCACCAGGCTTCAACAAGACATCCTCAAGGAACTGGGTGAAGTAGTCCAGGATCCTTCTGCTGCTGGGGCTCAAGAAAAGATGGCCTCGCAGCTTGCAATCCTGAATTCCATATCTAACTCCTCCATGCGGCTCATATCCTATGCGGCCGATGGAGCGAGCAGGGCCGCAGGCACAGGAGTTGCTCTAAGACGCCAAGCCTGGATGCGGCTTTGTAATTTTGCGGACCCCTTTAAGGCGTCCTTCACTAATACCCCCTTTGATGGTTTGGCTTTGTTCGGACCTCAGGTGAAGGATACCTTGACCAGGTGTGAGCAGGATGGTAAAACTCTTTCTGCCGTTGGAGTCCAGTTTTCCGCTCCTTCTAGACCATATCCCAAGGGTCAGAAGGGGGGGAAGATGTGGTTCCATAAAGCCCAAGGAGCTACACCGGACACACGTGGTCAGTTTACCCCTAGAGGCAGAGGGGGTAACAATAATAGACGCCCTAGAGGCAGGGGGTCCTCAGAACCAGGGCAGGAGGGAGCCTCTTCCTGAGAAGCCCTTTCAGCATCCCTGAGGTGTTGCCCGACTGTCCACCCTTGGAGTCAGTCCGGGAAGGATTTCACTGTACCCAGTAGCCTGGCAATCCCTATCACAAGAGATGTGGGTACAGTCGATCATATCCGAGGGTTACAAAATCCCCTTCGAAAGGTTTCCCGTACCTATACAATCCCTTCCAGACATCTCACCCGGTCAAAGGGATTTGGCAGAACAGGAGGTTTCAAAGCTCCTAGAAAAAAGAGCTGTCCAGACTGTGCCGGCAGACCAGGTAGGATCCGGTGTCTACTCGAGATTCTTTTTGGTCCCCAAAAGGACGGAGATTGGAGACCAATATTAGACCTGAGCAATCTAAACAGATTTGTCAAGAAGGCAAGATTCCGGATGGTCACGCTTCAGTCCATTCTGCCCTTTCTGGGCAAGGACAACTGGATGTGCTCTATAGACCTTCAGGACGCGTTCTATCACATAAAGATTCACAGGCGCTCCAGAAGGTTTCTCCGCTTTCGGCTAGGGACCAGACATTACCAATTCAGAGCACTGCCCTTTGGCCTCACTTCAGCCCCCAGAGTGTTTACCAAATGCATGGCAGTGGTAACAGCTCATCTGAGACGTCAAGGATTCCAGGTGTTTCCCTACTTGGACGACTGGCTCCTCTCCGCCACCACCAAGTGTCAGCTTCTTCAGTCCAGAGACTACACTCTACAGCTTTGCAGGAGTTTGGGAATTTCAGTAAATTTCGAAAAATCTTCTCTGCTGCCTTGCCAATCTATCACCTTTATAGGCGCAGAATTAAACACCGTCAAAATGTTAGCCAAACTAACGTATCAAAGAATTCTGGACATCCAAAAATTCGTTCGGATTCTATTGCAGAGCAACAAAATCAAAGCCAGATTTATTCTGAAGGTTCTAGGTCTTATGGCTGTGGCCATTGTTCTTCTACCACTGGCTCGCTTCCACATGCGTCTTCTGTAGTGGATGCTTTTCACGCAGTGGTCGTACCACAGTCTTCCGATGAGGCACAAAATCTTAGTCACACAGTCGTGCAGAGCTCATCTGAATTGGTGGATATCTTCCCCTCTTCTTTATCAGGGCCGACCCTTTATTCCCCCTCCTCCAGTTGCCACAGTCACTACGGATGCCTCTCTGATCGGGTGGGGGGGGCATTATCAGGGCAGGATGGTCCACGGGACGTGGCAACCCATAGAATACCATCTGCACATAAATGTCCTGGAGATGAGAGCAGTGCTTTTAACGTTGCAAGCCCTCAACGACTTTCTTCCCACGGGGACAATTGCAGTACAAACGGACAACATGTCCGTGGTCTGGTACATCAACAAGCAGGGCAGGACCAGGTCCTATCCGTTGTGTCGAGAAGCTCTCAGACTTTGGCAATGGGCGATCTCCTATCATCGGTTTCTGATAGCAACGCACATCCCCGGCAGGTCCAACCTATTAGCGGACAGGCTGAGCAGATCCATTCTGATGCCTCACGAGTGGTCTCTCAATCAATCTGTAGTGGATCAGATTTTTCTGAGGTGGGGCACTCCTTGTTGCGATCTTTTTGCTACTCCTCTAAACAACAAGTGCCCCGATTATTTCACTCTCTTTCCCCTTCCAGGCCAACCCCTGAGAGACTCTCTAACCCAGGATTGGCCCGGGGACTTCTGTGCAGCTTTTCCTCCTTTTCCCTTGATTCCACAAGTCATTCAGAAAGCCACCGTTTTGAGGGCCAAGTTGATCCTCATTGCCCCATATTGGCCTCGACAAATTTGGTTTCCGTCTCTGCATCGTTACCTTCTGGTGCAGCCCTGGCATCTGGACCCAGTTCCGGATCTCTTGATCCACCAGTCGGGTCAGCAGCACCGGGCCATTCATTCTCTCAACCTCACTGCTTGGTTGCTCCACTTCCTTCCCTAGCCAGGCTACCGATGATTTCTGACTCAGAGACATCTTAGTGTCTTCTTTAAAGTTGTCCACTAGGACTGTTTATGCTAGCAAGTGGCGACGTTTTTCTATTTGGGCAAATTCCAGAAATATTGATCCCTTTACTGCTCCTGTACATTCTGTTTTAGATTTCCTGGCGGAGGTTTTTCATTCAGGATCCACATCATCTACAGTCAAAGTACAACTGGCTGCTATTTCCAAGTATCATGTGGGCTTGCATGACAATAACATTATGTCTCATAGATTATGCAAGGCCTTTCTGAGAGGAGTTTTTCTCCTAAAGCCACCTATAAAGCATCCTCCTCCGCAATGGGATCTAAACTTAATGTTGGCATCCTTGATACTACCTCCTTTTGAACCGTCTGCTTCATGTTCTCTGAAGTTATTGACCTGGAAAACTATATTTCTACTGGCTGTCACTTCTGCAAGAAGGGTTTCCGAGATTCAAGCTCTCTGCATTCGTTCCCCTTATTTGGTTTTTCATAAGGACAGGGTATCTTTAAGAACGAACCCTTCCTTTCTCCCCAAAGTTGTGTCTCAAACCAATATCAACCAATCTATAGATCTTCCAGTCTTTTTCCCAAACTATTCCGACAGAGCTGAACAGAAACTGCATTTTTGGATGTCCATCGTCAGCTCAGGTACTATTTGCATAGAACTAAACAATTCAGGAAATCGGACCAGTTATTTGTCTCCTATGCAGAAAACAGGATAGGTCTTCCAGTTTCTAAAGTGACCTTATCCAGATGGTTGACTTCCACCATTTCCTATGTGTACTCTCTCAGAGGCAAACAGCTATCTTCTAAACGATAGCACACTCAACCAGGAGTCTATCCACTTCTGCAGCCTTTCAGGATAGACTACCCATTGATACCATTTGTGCAGCAGCTACTTGGGCCACGCCTCATACCTTTGTCTCTCATTGCAAGTTGGACTTGGCCTCCAGAGATAGGGCCAGTTTTGGTTCCACAGTTCTCAAGAGTCTGTTCCATTGAGCCACCCGGGATACAGGTGCTAGGGGCCGGTCCCATCCAGCAAGAATGAAGGCGAGATTGACAACTTAACATTTAGAAGTTATGTACCTACCATAGCGTTCCATGTTAGTTGTCTTCTCTGCCTTCTTTCTTCGTCCTCCCTCCTTCCCCCTGGCCTGGACAGATCTTGAAGAGTTTCCTATCAGGTTGTTTTCCTCCTGAGCCTTCATATGAGGACTTCTATTATGAACTTGTGTTCCTAATTTTGTTAGGTTACTCTTTAGCAGGGTAGGTTAGCTACCAAACGAGATCTGAGGTAGTTCCGCCTTGCATCATGGGATATAGGGTTGCCTCGAGCTGGTAAAAGGAGTTCCTAAGCTAAAGCAAGTGCCGAGTCGGAGCCGAGGATCGGCTCCGAACCCATCCAGCAAGAAAGAAGGCGAGAGAAGACAACTAACATGGAACGTTATGGTAGGTACATAACTTCTAATTCAGCCATATACTGCACCATCTAATCAGTGAATCCTGCAAAATTTTTTTTTTATTTTTTTGCAGATTATGAAAAAATAACTAACATTTAGGCTTTATATTGAGGGTTAATCCTGGCTGTGATTTCATCTACCCCTTCTGACAAATTTCCAGTGCCTCTAGGAATACTTCATGTCCACAGAGAGGAGAAGTTCAACAGACATGCAAAAAAGGGATATACATTTATCATTTTAGCAATTAGGGAACAGCTATTTACCCAATGTTGTCTCATAAAAATGCAGTTGTATCATAATGTTTGACTGACAATGACTGGATAGGTTATAACTGATGTGCAATGTTTGCAGCTAAAATTATGGTAATATGGTTTGTTATGTATAATATTTGCAACTAAAATTGTCAGTATATTTTCTCATTTATGTAAATGTATGATTGCCTGTCTCATACATCATAATTTAATAAAGATGTATCTTGTGTACAAAAAAAAAAAAAAAAATATATGCAGTTGTATCAGATAACCCACTTTCAGTCTACTTTGAATAATATGGTAAATACTAAAGGGAAGGACGAGAATTTTACAATGACAAAACATGCTAAAAATTTAGAACTCCAAACTATAAAATGCTGTTATGACAATAGGCTCCAATTATAGAACAACAATGAGAAGAATGAACATTAAAATATATGTCTAAGTAGGGACAGAAAAAATTGTATAAAGGTATGAGGGGCTTGGCTCTTGAAAGATCCGTCACCGGCAGCCTTCTGTTTGGTAGCAGCTCTACCACTAAACACAGGAAGTCATTGTATAAGAATGGAAACATACTGAACCTCATTAGGAAATCTATCATCCAGCAGTTCTACATTATTTTAGGCAGCTACAGTTTCAGAAGCATACCTGCAAAGGAAGCCAAAATCTGTTCAACCTTCTTTGTCCAGGTAAGCTATACCTAAACTCAGAAATCTGCAGAAGGAAAAGATGATTAAGGTAGTGTCCACGCCTTTGAAGCGCTGTTGTCAGTACTACCCTATTCATTAATTTTATTTTTATGGATTTCATGCATCTCTTGTGCTGAAAATATTTCAATTAAAATGCTCAAATAGTTGTTTTATTATGTTACCTTGACTTGCCATTGATTTAAACTATTGTATACAAAATATATAACTACATGTTAATGTTTTGTCTTTATTCAGATAAGATATATTCCTTCAGCAAATTCTGTGGCTTGCATTTTTATAGTAGTAATCTCAGGCAATTTTGAAAAATGTGTCTTTTATACAAATATATTTATTGCCTAGATTTCTTTTCTTTTTTCATTATTTGTATAGTGACTGTTTGACTTTATATACATGGAGTCTAACCTTTTATCTTCAGTCAAAATGTAAAGCACCAAGATGCTATAGTCATTTGTTTCTTCATATTAATGTTTGTTTGTAATACAGTTATCTTTACTAAAGCAAGTACCTGCATTGGTGTTCTATAGGTACCATTTTTTCATTGTGTTTTGCGTCTTTCTTTAAGTTTTGGAGTGGTTAAAATAGTTAAAGAAATAATTTTAAGTGTATAGTCATTTACTACATTGGAATGTTTACATTCACACTCTTTAAGGTAAGGCATTTTGGAAATTTATTATATTCCTTTGTTGCCATTTATTTTATGTTAGTAGTATTGCTCACCTTTTAATCTTTGACGGGCACTTCATTTATTATGCCAACAGATTGCTACATAGATGATTTAGTTCTACTTACAGGAAGAGTGTGGGTATGGAGCATCTGTGTAAATGAGTGTTTGCAGTTGTTCACTTTGTAAATGCAGAGTACTGCTACTGATGAAACCTAAAGTTTATAATAGTCCAGCCACAGACTGCCAGCTAGAAAGGGTCTGTATTAGGATGTTGAAACGTCAAAAGAGCGAATGCTCTTACATCGGCATGGAATAACCAAAACTACAAAATGTCGAATGGCCAGAACAGCAATTTTTTTTTCTTTCCCCTAGGGAAGAAAATCGTTGGGCCAAAAAAAAAAATAGAAAGCCAAAATAAAGTAGGACACCCCCCCACACACACACACTTAAATATACCAACTTCGAGATTGCACTACAGTGGAGGAAACGGCAAAGTCCCGACAATGCCCCAGCAATTTCTTTCCCTGGGGAAAAACTTGCTGTTCTGGCCATTCGAGATTCAGAGTTTCAGTTATTCTATGTCGATGTAAGAGTGTTCGCTCTTTTGACGTTTCGACTTCCTAATATAGACCCGCTAGAAATTGTGGGGGAAGTCCTTGTTTGCCCAATAAAGTTAGGAAAGTTATGAACAGTACTAAGTTGCCTGAGCAACTTAATGATGTGATGCCACACACAATAGATTTGGAAATGAACCTTGGGCCAGATTGTTTAATGCCTACACTAAGTGTACACGATTTGTATTCAACAACATCCCTACCACATTTTTTGTGTTTTCTAGTCACTCAGAAAGATTACACTAAGTGTACATGTAGTAGCCTACTCTTAGTGGTAACTTTTATGAAAACCCCTTGATATTTAGGGCTGCAAAACAACCAGCAGGAAAACTAAAATTAAGAGGAAAAAAGAGTGCGTTATGCTTGTGTTGTCTGCTTACTCAGAATGGTGTACACTTAGTATAGGCTTTATTGAATCCCAGGGCTTATTTAGTTGTGCAGAAACACAGTACCTCATTATAAGTATGTTTAACAGAAACCTCTAGACACATCCTGACTCTGTAAACTCATCCCCCCTTCCAGTGACATCACATAGTATCCCTAGTCATAATTCCTTCAAACCAAATATTTTTATTAAGTCAGTCAGAAGAGCACTGCTTCCCCAGCCACAGCAGCAATATTGTGAATATGGTCATATACCTGTGTGCTGCACTTATACTACTGTGAATGTGTAGAGGATGTAGCACTATAAATATACATAGTACTGTGTAAGCTGTAGAGAACATGTCCTGTTATGGATTACACAGCACTCTGTGCCAGTATCCCTAAATGTACCCAAATAACATTGCCCTCCTGAGGTGTAAGGCTGTTATGTTGCTTGTTGCAGAGAAGATTCTCTACCCTGTCGCATCTTTCTGACATTTTAATTTATTTGTTCCCCACTGGAGATATTTGAGGAGCTGCATTACATTCTCCCAGTTGGTCCATTAATTCCACTGGGGCAGATAGTCTGGCAACCCAGGCTAGGCAAGAGTTCTGTGACCTATTTGTTCCTACCTGGGGTGCCTTATTAGATCATTTATCACTCCTGTGGTCTGAGTTTGATATGGAGTAGTTCAGCTCTCCGTTCTGGTGGGGTGGCCTACATCCCTCTATGACCCCCCCCCCCCGCAGCAGCTCGGTGAGCTGCACTTCTAAGTCAGCTCCTGCAGGGAATATGCGTCTGCACTCTCTCTCTTGGCTTATATGCATGGACATAGGCAGCATATGCTCACAGGCTCATGTTGCCCTGGTTCAGTATGTTGTGCTTCCACTAGGTGTCATTGAAGTGGCAAGCAACAGCTGCCTTCCATCCCCCAGGGGTTGAGCTGACAGCAACCATTCACCCCCATCCTCACTTGCTAGCTCTTCCAGGTGCCCAAACTGCTAGTCAAACTCTGGTGTGTTATCTAGCAGGGCTTTATGTAGCCTAACAGTCACTTTTATTCTTCTTCCTATGCATTGCCAGCATCAAACATTCTATAATTTGAGGATCCAGAGCACTAGATCACTGAATACTGATAATGTGCAAAGTAACTCTATTCCATATGAATGGGCAGTGAGGCTGCAATCTTGATGAATGTCATTGTTCAGTAATGCAGAGTAGAAGGGATACAAGAGAGGTACAGCTATAGGAGCATCCCAGACAGCATTAAATGTGTGTAGCGTGTCACAAGATTATAATCAGGCCACTGTAAATGTATCTGACGTGAGTAGTACTACTTGTACTGTGTGTGCGTCCAGTGGTGCCCCCCCCCCCCCCAACAGTGCTAGCAAATTACTATTGTCAACTTTCTAAACTGTGTACTACTTGATCTAAAAGCAGTTGGGTAGCCATATCTGGTTGATGTGCTCATGTCATATGTTTTGTGATTTTGTGAGCTGTATGGTGAATCCACTCTCCTGCATAGCTGCAGTTACAGTTACTATAAATAACATGATTTGTTCCTCCTTTTCAATGCGGAAAAAAGAAGGCTAAAAGGGTTAGTGTGCACATTTCCTTAAGGAGGAAAGTACTCCTGTAGTTTATGATCACAGTAAGAGGTTTTCATGCAACATTGTGGCTATTTTGTTAATTTTAGTAAGCTGCTTTATTTATGTATATGCATAAAGAAGTGGATACAACTAATGATGTTATACCTATGAAATGTGATGAACGGACTGCAAGAATAGTAGAGGCAGTTTTTTGCTATTATGCTACAGCAAATTAATTGAGTTTATTTGCAATGGTGATGGACAGGTTGACAGAAGAGATCAGACAGGAAGTCTGTGTGGACTACGATGTTTGCAGATGACATTGTGATCTGTCGTGGGAATAGGGAACAGGTTGAGGAGAAACTGGGGAGGTGGAGATATGCTCCAAAGAGGAGAGGACTGAAGGTCAGCAGGACTAAGGCAGAATGTGTGTGTTTGTGAATGAGAGGGAGGATAGAGGAATGGTGATGCAGGGAGTAGAGTTGGCAAAGGTGGACAAGTTAAAATACTTGGTATCAGTAGTTCAGAGTAATGGTGTGTGTGGAAGAGAGGTGAAAAAAAAAGTACAGGCGTGGTGGAGTGGGTGGAGAAGATGGTCGGGAGTGATTTGTGACAGGTACCAGTAAGAGTGAAAGGAAAGGTCTACAAGAGGGTAGTGAGACCAGCTATGTTATATGGGTTTGAGATAGCATTGACAAAAAGGCAGGAGTCAGAGCTGGAAGTGACAGAGTTAAAGATGGTCAAATTTGCAGTGGGTGTGACTAGGATGGACAGGATTAGGAATCAATATATTAGAGGGTCAGCTCAGGTTGGAGCGTTTGGAGATGAAGCCAGAAAGGTGAGATTGCTTTGGTTTGGACGTGCTGAGGAGGGATGCTGGGTATATTGGGAAAAGGATGCTAAGGATGGAGCTGCCAAGTAAGAGGGAGAGAGGAAGGCCTAGGATAAGGTTTATGGATGTGGTGAGAGAGGACATGCAGGTGGTTGGTGTGACAGAGCAAGATGCCGAGGACAGGAAGAAATGGAAACAGATGATCCGCTGTAGCGACCCCTAATGGGAACAGCTGAAAGAAGAAGATGCTGCAGCAAAGTAATGGAGTAAAGTGCCTTAACTGATGGCATGAAACAGCAGGGACTACCAGATTCAGGCAGCATGATCATGGTTACATGTTCACAGTATTTGTGTAAAAGGAAAATCTTTACCAAAAAAAATAAAAAAATCAGTTGAAGTAATCTGTGTTCATGGAGACAGAGTAGTTCATTAATCAGTTATAAGAAGTACTCTCTTTGGGAGGATACTTCACCCTTTTGCTGTAATTCCCAAGTTAACAATTGCTATGGTAACAGGGAAAGATTTTTCCCCACTTTAAAGGTTTGTGGAGACAGTGGGAGAAGATATTCCTTTTGATAGTACACCTCATCAGTATGGAGGGGGGAGCCATTAAGTGAATAAGCCTACAGGCCAGCTGTCTTGGTATAGAGGGATAAAGCTGTGACTATGACCCAAGATTGAGTAGCAACTCAAGGTCCTACCCACACTGGCTTTGGGGAGGAGTGATCTGACTTAGCTGGCTCACCTGTCCTTGGTGGATGAGTTTATCCATGTTTCCATGGATGAATTCCTGCTGGAGAATGGAGACTTCATATGAATTCTGGCTTCAAAGGAGAGCAGGACTGTCCTAAGGGATTGTTATTTGTGGAGGTGAATGACATGCCTTCCCTGATGCCCTTTGCATGTCGATTCCTGGGAATAATACTGGCATGTGCCCTAAGGAAAGAACCAAATGAGGAAAACCTTAACCATGCATGATGGCTGCCTAAGTAAGTGCCCCCAGTAGTTGTTGCTCTAGTGGATGGAATTGACAGGCAGCACAACAGAAAAGAAGTTAAAAAACCTACAAATACACTTCTAACTAACCCGGAAAGTAGGGATGGAGGAAAATCCACTGCACACACCTGCAATATACAAGTCTAATAAAGATCAAGGAATATTGTTAGAAAATCCTAAATGTATAGACTATGGTTACTGAGAAAAACAAATGCCCTACATCATTTAAAGAGCCATGTCAGCAAATAACTTCACTAGAAGGAGGAGAGTTGCATAATAAAATATTGCAGCTTGTAGTTATTGCAAATCAGAGAATAGAAGTGATTAATAGAATTGAAGAGAAGGAATGTGTCACAGAAAACATCTATTCTAAAGAAATGAGATTGGGAGGTATGGAAACTGCAGAGCCTACACAGAATTCTAGGACATAGAAAGTGAGAATTCTAACAAGTCAGTGTATTTTTAGAAGGAGAAACTTAACAAAGACTTAACTAGTATAGGAAAAGGAGAAACCATATTTTGTAAGCAATTGTTGTCCATGTAAAACAGAAAACTTTTGTGTATGTCAGTAAGAAACAATATAAAATTGAAGACTTTTTTTTTTTTTTTTATTTTTTTATTTTTTGGTACTTGCATATTGTCACAACCAGATTTGCAACAGGAGAAGCAGCTCATTTCCAAGCCTTTCTCCTGCCAAAAAATGTTGTGAAAGTAATTTGTGAAGTGTATGTCACTGAAGTGTGTTTCATTGCAGTGAGTTTCAGTTGAAGATTTCATGCTTAGGAAGTGTAAAGGAATGGCAACCTTTAGCATTAACTGTCCCAATTTCATGGCTCCTTAATATGCTTTTAAGAAGCGGACTCCTTTTTCAGCGGGTATTACCTGTACGTCAGCACAGGATGTAATGTACAGTGTACCCATTTCCGAAGGTTATTTGTTGTATCTAACTGTAACAATAGCCTTTGGAAAACTGTAATACAGCCATCAATTCAAGGTCAGGCTTCAAGAAAATGGGGTTAAGCTTTCAGCATTGTCAGCTCATGCCTACTTGCAAGGTTTTAAGACCTGCGGATTGGCCAAGAAAGTGAACCTGAACTATTCTTTCTTTTCTCGTTTTGTCCTCAACTGAGTACAGTAAGTATTTGAAAATTATTGCTAATCTTCTGTGTTGATTTTCCACACCACTTTTGTTACCTTAGCCAATCCTTCTGCCAAAGCTGCTCCTTCTCAGGATGTTTGCTTTGCAAGTCGTATAGTAGTTTGTACCCTACTGTCTTCAAATAATTTGCTTGTACTGTTTATTATTTAATCAGCATCGGTCTGCCACACTTCCGAAATCCTTATCCGATTTTTAACCCATTATGTGTGCCAGCAGGCCACAGTGGTGATGACACAGACTTCCCAAGTAAGTTTGACATTTTTTGGCAGGAGAAGGGATTGGAAATGAGCTGCTTCTCCTGCTATGAAAATGGTTGCGATAGTACACTTCCGAAATCCTTATCCTATTTTTGACCCTTTATCTGTAGCAGCACTCCACAGTTGTCAGGACATGCACTTCGCAAGTAACTTTGACAAGATATTTCACAGGAGAAGGCCTGAAAATGAGCCCCTTCTCCTGCTGCGAATCTGGTTGCGATAATATGCAAGTACCCTTTTTTTTCTGTGATACTCTTTGCAGGGGGAGAGCAACTTGTAGAAGTAAACTAAAGTTGAGAGAATGGTACATTGAGATGGAAGGAAAGCAACATAAATAAGGAAGTACAAAGGAAAAATTACTGTGTACTGAGAGAAGATAACCTTGAACAGAGCCCTAATGATGCTCCTTTTGAGCCAAAGTACAGCAACACTTAGCAGAGGTATAAAGTAAAATGAACAAATGAATAAGGTAAAATAGCAATTGCAACTATAACATAGTGGCATGAGCTGCCTTTCCTTGGATTTTATACCTCATGATAGGCTATAACTCTATGGAAACTACAGAGCTGGATTATCTATAGGTCAGCTGGGTAAACTTTAATGGCACAATAGTAAAGAAGCACTTTAAGCAGAGCAAGGGAAACAGTTTTAGAGGATGCTGAACAAAATATTGGCACTTCCTACACATAACTTTAACTTACAAAATACCTTATTGTACAGTAAGTAAGGACAGTGAGGATGTAGTGTACCAATTATTAATGCCCAGTACTTTCAGAAACCTAACAATAAGGTAAGCACATAATCTTATACGAGGAGGACACCTAGAAATGGACAAGAATAAAGCATGGATGATGATAAACTTTTGCTGGCCAAGGCGTAATAAAAGAAGTTGAGCATTTGTATGCTGGATGCCCTGAATGCCGTAAGAGTATACCCTCACCCAGGCATTAAAAATTATGTAATTACAGAGCCAGTTATAGAGGTGCCATGCAGATTTATTGCTGTGGACATTGTTGAGCAACAGATTTTAGTATATATTGGTTATTTTGGACTATAACTTGAGTACTCTGGAAATGTTCTGTTATGTAGAGGTAATGTTAGATCTGTAGTGAAGGATCTAATATTATTTTCCAGAGTAGCGATAACTAAGGAAATGTTCACTGGGATTGCATTTATGTCCAGAATAATACACCTGTTGTGCCCATGCTTTAAGGCAAGGAATTAAACATTTTAGTATACAATTCCTAGATAGGTTAGTGGATTGTTTTAGCCGCATATTAAAGTCCATTCTGAGAAAAGTTTAGTCAGGAAGCTGGTAAAACTGGGATTTTTTTTAAAACCCCATATTAAATTATCACTTAAGACATAGGCAAACTTAAATAACAGAAAAGAAAGCAAACAATATTAACATTTTTCCCATTTTATGTATGCAATTACAAAAAAGATATACGATCTATAATCATCAGTCCAACATTACATAAATTGCTGAATGCCTGCCTTCCCTTAAACCTCCCTCCTCCTGATTATTAGTATGTATGTATGTATGATTCCCACAATTACCATTTATTTCTTTGAAATTTCCTCCTTCCTTTTTCTGATGATCCCCTTTCCATTTCTTTTATTTCTTTTTAATATTTAGTACTTCAAATTACAGTTGGTTTATTAGACTTTGATTCCATTTTTCTAGTAATTGCTTTTTTGGCAGCCAACAGAATTAAACTTAAGGCTTTACTATGTCTAAGCAATTCAAATCCTGTATCCCAGCTCAAAAAGCATAATTTCCTTAGGTATAACCATTTGTTCACCCAACATTTCTGACTGAGTACTGTGTAGGGAATCTTTTAAATCTGCCAACTCATTACACTCCCAAAACACAGTTACCCAGTCACACCTCCAGCATTTGCCAACAACTGGAATCATTTTGACATTAGAGGAGTACTACAGGCCTTGACATCATTGTTCATTCCTTTTGACTTGTGTAGCAAACACCTTTGTGGACCTTTAGGTATTTATTGCTATAGAAAGTCTGGAAGAACAGAACACCCCCTGCCATTTTAAAAGTGTAATAGAATGCTACCCCTGTTTAATAAGATAGGCTGAAAGCAGTAATGCTCAATGAACAAGCCCAGGCCACACAACATGGCACATGTAATAGAAATTCATAGACTAAGACCAGTTGATCGTTTTTTGGTCTCCTGTGTGGAAAATAATTTTTGGTTAAATGGCAGGAGCTGTCTGAAATCACAGAAAAAATAAGATGATGTAAACTACAGGGTTAAATATACTGGTAAGAGAAGACCATAACACATAGTACCATATGAACATCGTGAAACCATGGAAAGAAGTAGAAATTAGAGCAGACACAAATAGATGTGTCGAAGAAAAAAATGTCCTCTTTACCTGCAATTCAGGTCGATGATACACTGTACAGAAGCAAGGGTTACAGGAGTTTCTGTTGAGAAGAAACAAATGTGGGTTTTCTGAATTACCTGTCAGAACACACTTAATTCGACTCCATGTTGACATTATTCTAGACAAAATGTTAATTTAAAACCTTGCAGCATACCAAAATCACGGAGAGACTGTGTACAAGAGGAATTACAAAAAAAGAGCACAAGATGGGGAGTGATACAGGAAAGAACAGCCTCTGTTGTATTAGTGGAAAGCCTGATGGAACAATCAGGATCTGTAATAATTTTAAAAAGCTGAACAACATTTTCAAATTGTGGCTGCTACCTAGCGCTTAGGGTTGCTGAACTAACAGGTTGGAAAAGCGAGATTTTTGACCACTTTAGACCTAACAAAAGGGGTGCTGGCAGATCCCTTTAATGGCTGAAATAAAAAAAAAAATTTTATTCAACATAAGGGGGTTTACTTGAGTACTGTATTTCCATTTGGGTAACATAGTTCCCCTGTAAACTTTCAAAGGTCACTGGGTAGAGTATTAAACTCCATGTCAGATATGCTTCTGTTTACTCAGATGATGCAATATTACACTCAGAGGTTTGGGACTCCAGTTTAGCTTAAGTATAGGCTGTACTAGACTCTTTGAGATAAGCCAGAACAACTGTCAGTGCCTTCAAGAGAAAGTTACGCATGACCGAGGTGAAAACATTTAGGTTATATTATTGATAGTGGGATTGTTCAGCCCCAGAAAGAAAAAAAGTGGAAGCTGTGAGAAACTGCATACTGTCAGCTAACCATAAGAATGTCCTCACTTATGGTTAGCTGAGTAGTATCAAAAATCTGTACTCTAGTTTTCATCAGTAGTATGCCATTTTATGGATATGGCCAAACTAAAGATTCTCCTTAAAGTGAATTGGATGCTAAAAGCATGTAATTGTTTTAATCATTTGAAGAAAATACTTTGTGAAGAGCCCATGTTAACTTCTCCAAATTTCAAAAAATTATTTTAAAGTATATACTAATGCATCAGAGAGGGCGGCCACAGTGGTGTAGCGGTTAGCATTGCCACCTCACAGCAAGAGGTTCTCCGGTTCGATCCTTGGCTGGGGTGCCTTCTGTGCGGAGTCTGCATGTCCTCCCTGTGGTCACGTGGGTTTCCTCTGGGTGCTCCGGTTTCCTCCCACATCCCAAAGACATGCAGTAGGTGAAGTGGACACTCTAAATTGGCCCTAGGCGTGAGTGCATGTGTGTGTATGCCTTCTGTGGAAGGTTGGGCTGGCGACTCGACACCGTAAAACTCCACTGCCAATCATGAGTGGACAGATGATCCGCTGTGCCGACCCTTAACCAGGAAAAGCCGAAAGGAGAAGAAGACTAATACATCAGAGAAGGCCTGAGTCAGTATCATCACAGACCTTTGCTGGAGAAGAGCAGCTCATGTGTTTGGAGTTGAACGCTGATATACATCAGAAACCATGTTTTCCTCTATTTCAAGAGAATGCTCAGCTGTCAAGTGTGCATTATCATTATTTAAGTATTGCCTTCTTGGCTGAGAATTTATATTATTTACAGGCCATTCTTCACTATTGTGACTAAACAGTGGTATGGGAACGCAAACCTGTGTAGGTTGATACCTTTAAATTCAAAGTGAAGCACAGACCAGGCTTGATCCAACATAATGCATACCTGTCTCATGCTCATAGCCTTTCTGTTGGACCTAAACATGAGGAGTTGATGTTGAAGGGGAGAGGTCATTGTCAGGTAACATGATGGGTCATGCCAAAATAGTGTCCATTAATTAAAATAATGTAATTATTGTGTTTAAAAGCAGTACAGAGAACTGCTGCTTTTAATAGTCAATTAACTTTTTGTACTGGGGAGCGAGTATTCCTGTATCGTTCAGTTAATAGACCCAGCTGTATAATTAATTGGTGTATGAAAGAGGGGTAGCCCTACCAATGCAGAGAAGTTTGCCTCTAAATATAGAGGTGTGAATGGTTGCCTGAAACATAATTTCTTGGTGTTATGCTGCAGTAATGAAGAAATGCTGTGGACTATTCTGAGAATCTAAAGGGAAGTAGGACTCTGTAAAGTATAGCATCTGTATGCTATGGACCTCGATTCCTTTTGCCAATGCAGAAGGGAAGTTTTGGACTGTTTTGGAAGTAATTGTTGCCAGGTTTATGGACTTTTGGGGGCTTTTGAGAAAAAGATCCTCTCTAAACAAAAGGGAAAAAAATAACAGTTATTTTTGTGCACTTAGTTGTGTAAGAATTTGTACCCCTGCCTTTTGTTTTACTGTGATGTAAAAACTGTACATTTTGTTAATTATTGGATAAATGTATAAAATACTGCAGTAACCTGGGAAAGGAAACAGTAGCGAGTTTAGGCTCTGACCATAGGATATGAGGTATGTAATTTTTAAATGCAATTAAACTGGCTAGATTCATTTTCGTGATGTGTGGTGTACAGAAGTTTGAGAGAATTCAGTCTGATTGTAGAGTCTGTAGAGTGTAAACCACACAACTACTGCCTCTGTGTGTTACTTGCCTTACGAGTTTGATGTAGGCAACTTCCTTCACAGTACTGTTCCATGCACGAAGATATGGGCATTGCAATGTCTGCATTGTCACCTCTTCTTCATGAAAACTCTGGCATCAGATCATTTCATCAGGTTTGAGAATGATGGAATGTCCCCATTCAGTATATCTGTGAGCCTTCCTTTCTTGCAGCAGAACCAGCTGTAGGGCATTACAACAGATGCTTTACTAGAAGGATCAAGAGCCCTCTTGGGATGTCCGTGCTTCAGAGGAAATGAGCCCTATTGTCCAGAAAGAAGTACAAGTAGTGTTTCTTGCTTTAAGAGCTCTGGAGATGAAACTGAGAGCAAAGTTCCTCCTGCTCTTTATTAGACAGCCAATATATGGTGTGGTATGGGAACAGGCAGGGAGATTTGTCTTGTACCACCTTGGTAGACATTTTAATGTGGGTATGGCAGTGAGCCATAAATACAGGCATCACCCTTACAACCAGTCTGCAGTATAGTATTTCATACCTCCCTTCTATAGTAGTGTGACACAAATCTGGCACTGAGCCATAGGAACAGATGTCACTCTCGTAGCCTTTCACATTCATGTGGAAGCGTGCAGGTGCATTCCCTGAACCACAAGTTTTAAGTTTGGTTTTAGAAATTCTGCTAAGTGAGGGTAATCCATGCTTGCCACATGTGAGAATGCATTCCATCACTCCTCTTGTTTCAGCAGTACAAGTGCTTGGAGGGTTGATAGTGGATGCATTCTCTCTGTCTCTTGTGGGAGAAAAAAATTCCTGTACACATTTCCTGTCTACATGCATAGCCTCAAAATTCAGAGAAAAAGGTCAAGGCTTATCCTTATCGCCCATGGGTTGTTGAGAAGGGTTTGATAGCAGACTCTTAGGTCCCTGGGAGTGCAGGAAACTGTCCCTGTGTAAGTAAAGAAAGTCCTGTTCGGTTGTGTCAGTTCCAGCTAAGGTTTTGGCTTCTCATTTAGATCTTTTGCTCCAACCAGACATTCCAGCAAAGAGTTGTGGAAGTAATTGAAGCATACACGTCTTTCACTTATTAGATGTACGTTATTAAGTTGAAGAGTTGTTCTGTGTGGCAATAACAGGCATACCTCTAGGTTGGTTAAACAGGACAATGGGCTAGAGTATCTCCACGTGCAGATTACCAAAGACAAAGTCCCATACAATATCTTGGCAAGCTATAGGTCACCTTGTATGGTCCAGGAAACCCATGGCCATGCTTAGACCTACTGGAGAACACCCACCATTCAACAAAATACCATACTCATGGGGGATGTGAATTACCCACTATACATTGGGAATCTTGCACTACCCCAAATTTGCAGGCACAGATTTCTGGACTTGGTAAACACAAACACCCTATTATCAGACAAAGGTGCAAACCTATTGGACCTGGTACTCAAAATACTAGAGAATGCCGCACCCCACTGTGTTATGTCCTCTGTGGTAAGATCAGATCACAAAGTGTTCTCTCTTGAAATAAAAATCAGTTTTACAATACCAGTTAAGCCTTGTAAAAATTAGGAACTATTCCAAGGTAAACTACCTCTTATTGAGTAATAACCTCTCAAAATGCCAAGCCCCTCCAAACCCAGATAACACAGCAGCCTATGTAAAATTGTTCACAGAAACTCTCTATACCCATGTCAGCTGTAGCATAGACACTGCTGGAACCTACCAGAAGTAAACCCAAAACAAACTCAAAAAATAGTCGACCCTGGTAGAAGCAAGTTGTACAACAAAAGAAAAAAAGTCAGCTAAAATTAAGAAATTTCACACCCAAAAAGATAAAATCTCTCATTGCACTAGAGAGAGAACTAAAAGGACTAATAAAACTGGCTTTCTTGGATTTAAGAGATAAAGGTAACTTTCTAGGCCGAGCAACTATACGACCACCATTTGTTATGTCAGAAACCTCAAAGACAGCACACAATGTTGTGCCAAACCGGATGTAAATGGAAAAGGAAGATATAACAGATGATCTGGCCAACAAATTTATTTCCAATTTTACCCTGCAGTCATCCCCAGCCACATGTCCTAGCTGCACTCTAATGCTAAGAACACAGCTTCAGTGGGCCCCGATAATATCCCAGTATGCCTTCTACATAGCCTGAAATATGACCTGTCATGGTCACTGGAGTCACTATTCAACTATAGCTTTCTAATAGGCTTTGTGCTTTAGGAATGGAGGACTGCATCGGTCATCCCTCTGCACAAGGGTAGACCATCAACAGATCCCTTTAACTGCAGATACATTAGTTTTAGTAGTCTGATATGCAAAGTCATGGAAATGATTAGCAATGACATAGTAAGCCTTTAGACACTGGACCCCGCTTAGTTTGGCTTCATCAGAGGCAGGTGGATTTCTTTGAGAAGGTCATGGGTGTGATGGGCGAAGGTTAAATGGTGCATGCTGTCGACTTTGACTTGGCTACAGCATTTGATAAAATAGCCCATTAAGGCGTTGTAAACAACCTCACAGAATTAGGCATAAAATCTTGTACAGCACACTGGATATCTAGTTGGCTTACAGGTAGGACCCAGGAAGTTAGGATTGGAGAGACCACATCTACAAAGAAGGCTGGTCACTAGCAGCGTCCCTCAAGGATCTGTGCTAAGTCCACTCCTCTTCGACATCTACTTCTCGGAAGTCGAGGACAATGTCACTGGTCTCGGGCTGACGAAGTTGGCAGATAATTGCAAACTAGGAGCAGTCACAGAATCACCCCAAGATGCTAATATCTTACAGGAAGGTCTAACGCAAGCAAATGACTGATGCCAAAGCCATGGCTTAAAATTCTGTACTAAGAAATACATAGTAGTGCCTTTTGTGATGTCTGCCACTCTAGGAAACTACCTCATTGATAAAGCACCTCAAGACTAGACCCAATTGTAAGGGATTTAGGGATGCATGTAGATAGTAATCTGATCTTCGATCAAGTGTTGAAATCATTCTGTATCAGTCATCTTTTAAATAAGGGCAAGGCATCTAGGTTTAGGGAGGTTATTGTGCCATTGTATTCAGCCCTTGTCAGACCCATCATTAAGAAGAATGCTCCTTTTGGTTTGTACCAGTCCAAGCACTTGAAACAAGTGGATCTACATAGGTTCCTCCTAAAAAGATACAGGGCATAAACACAATGTCCTATACAGATCACCTCAAAGTCCTGTATCTATACTCTGTTTTCTACAGACTGCTAAGAGGGGATTTATGCCTGGCATACAAGGCATCCTTGAATCCTGCTCTGATGCATCTTTTGCATATAAGCAGAGCTAACAGCATCAGAACTATGAGATCTAAGGACCTAAACTTTGTTTATGATATAAATAGGACACATTGGAGAGATGGTTGTTTCTCCGAGAATTCCCATTCTCTGGCATAGCTTTCCCATGCTTGTGACACAGAGCCCTTCCTTAACCCAGTTCAAGCATAACCTGTACCAGTGGATGTGAAATCAAAAATTCACCCCAGGTTTGGTACGTCTCTGGTGACAGAATCAGCCGTTAAATCATGCCTTAGCTAATATAACCCCCCCTTTAGATAAACCTGTAAAGCACAATAGCTTGTGGGATACATTTGGGTTGCATGGCTAGGTATATAAAGGCCTTAGTGGTCGTTGGAGGAGTATACACCTTTGAACCTATAGAGGGAGATCATTTGCTGACTTTTTTGATCAGTTTGCAGTTAACTCTGCTTCCTCAAACCTTCTGTATGTTTTAAGTATCATTAATTCCACAGAAAAGGTACTTATTAGATATTTCTGCCCATCATAACCTTGCATATGTCAGAACTTTGGTCTGGCACCTACTAGTGAAGCAGTCTCTTAAAGGGGTTCCATATCTTTGCCCACCAGTGAAGAACCCTGCTCTTCATCAAGATTTCAGCGTTATTTTTAATGGACTTGCCAGTTCTCTTTTTGAACCCTAAGGGTTTAACATCCGAGTTTGTTTTAGAAGACACTTTTCTTGGTTGTTATACATATGATCATGGAGCCTTGTTTCTACTGCTTGCTGTAAGAATGTGTTTGTGGACACTTGTGTCCTGACCACTTTGGTTATTGGTTCACATTTTTAGTAAGATCTCCATGAGTTAAGCTTCCTTTAGTATTTTGTAGGTTCGTAGGAACGTACTAGGCTAATTGACCTTGTGGGTCATTTTAAACCTAGCCAATTTCCCTTTAATGAGAAACAAACACTGTACCTTGTGTCTGTGAGGTAAACACTTTAACCATGATGCCAAATCCTATGTTGCAGTATTTGGTTTTCACTTTTACATTTTGACCTTCACTGGCTCTGCCGTCCAAGGAGGTTTAAATTTGCTGCTTGTGATTTCTGACAATTAGCTTACTACAGAGGGTTCCAAGTATGTGATGTAGCAGATCATCACTTCACCACCAACCTCTTCCTGCGCGTGGGTACTGCACGGCCCCAAATAACACCATGCCAAGAGAAAGACAAAACGGAGCCAGCAAACAGTGATCAAATAAACTGTATTAAATTTATAACATCACAGCAGAAAAAATACTCATACCGGTTTCGGCTGGTAAATTACACAGCCTTCATCAGTGTATCAAAAATCACAGTATTTCCTGCCTCTTAAATATATAAGCATACATTCCCATTGGTGGAAACTTTATAAATGTTCATTAAGTCCTGGAGGGAAAAGCCCACCCAGCTTAATGATCCACTTTTTTTCTTTTCTATTTAAAATCTCATGCCAACCAATTTTATTTCTGCGGTCACCCTGAATCACATCAATAATTGTAAATAAAAATAATGCTGATGGGTGTGACAACTGGTGCTTATACAATGCATTTGTAAGCTTTTTCTGTTTAATATTACTATAGTGTTCAGAGATACGTAACCTTAGACATCTGGAAGTCTGACCAATGTAAAATGCACCACATTTACATGTGGCCATATAAATGGCCCAATCAGTACTACAGTTACAAAAGATATTAATATCAAAGACCTTTGAACAGTTGCGACTTGAAAATTCCTTGGTGGTACATATATATTTACAGTTTACACAATGTCCACAGGGAAAACAACCATACAGACTATGTCCAGAAATAGTAGTTTGTATTTTATTCCTGCCTCTCATATCACTGGTTTTGTAATGGTTGAAATAAGATTTCAGGTTTTTACCATTTCTGTATGAATACATACATTTCTCAGGAATAATCCTGGCAACATCTGGATCACTCTGCAAAATATTCCAATGACGCTGTACAATATTAACAAAACCAATGGTGTTTCTCCCATATGTTGTTGTAAGTCTGAGTGGTTTGGATGATGCATTATACTTGTCCTTATCCTTATATTGAAGTAACTGACTACGCTCCATGCCTTGTACCTGCCTCATAGCATTTGTTACAACCCCTGCCTTATAGCCTCTTTGCTTGAACCTATGTCTAAGGTCCTCCGAATTTTTATGATATGTGGAATGTTGCGAACATATCCATTTGGTCCTGATGAATTGGGATTTCGGGATGTTATTGGCTATGTGTGGAGCATGAAAACTTGTAGCATGCAACAATGAATTGTACTGAGGGAATTTCCTATGAGTCTCACTCTCAAGTGTGCCATCAGAGAGTTTCCGTATAACCACATCCAAAAAAATCATCTTATGGGTATCATGCTGTTCCGTAAACCCTAGACCCCATTCATTGTTGTTCAAATATTCTACAAAAGCCAACAGACTAGACTCAGTACCTCTCCACACTAGCCAGATATCATCAAGATATCGTCTCCAAATATCCATTTCTGAAAGAAAAATATTTCTGGTGGAATCATAAATTAACTTAGTTTCGTCATAGGCCATGAAAAGATCAGCGTATATGGGGGCAAAAGAAGCCCCCATAGCCGTGCCCTTGATTTGCCAATAGCAATCATCTTTATAATAAAAAACATTGCAAGTCAGGACATATCTAGCCATGTCTACCAGGAATTCATTGAATGTTGGGTCATATAGACCTGAGTATTCCAACCAATAAGCCAAGGCACGAAGGCCAGCTTGATGTGGGATATTGGTATATAAAGCGCATACGTCAAGCGTACATAAATACCAATCTTCTTCCAACTGGGCATCAGATGATTTGTAGAAAACTTGTAGTGTCGTTCAATCTTGACCGGAGAAAACCTAACAAAGGTTTGAGATGTTTAGTCAAAAACAAAGACAGGGGTTCAGTTAGATATTTTCTTCCAGACACTATGGGTCTCCCCGGTGGATGTGTAAGATTTTTGTGCACCTTCGGAAGAAAGTAGATGTATTGAGAGCTACAATCCTTGATTGTAAGTTGAAATAAAGTATCTTTGGAAATTACACCCCTGTCCAAGGCATTTTTAAGGAAAAGTTCAATACACTTACCAAACCTATGTACAGGGTCATTGGACATATGGTTATAATATCTACTGTCTGATAATTGTCTGAGGGCCTCACTGTTATAATCATCCCAATTCTGTACTACAACTGCCCCACCTTTGTCTGCTGCTGAAATCACAATTTGTTTGTTTCTCTGAAGTTCCAGCATGGCTTCCTTCTCCCTAAAAGTCATATTGTTATGTTTCCAGGCCAAACTGGAACCCTGAAAATGGACATCCCTAAGAACACTCTTTTGAAATTGATGCACCACAGCATTCATAGGTGGGGAGAAATTAGATGCATGGTATGTAAATTTCCCTTTTTCAAACTCCAGACCAGAATCTCCAAAAAACAATTTCAAATTAATCGATCTACAAAAACTAGACAGATCTTGTGCAAATGTATCTTCAGAAATGATGGTACCAGGAATAAAATTAAGGCCTTTATTCAAGATTTTCACATGTAGATCAGATAAAACATAATCAGACAGATTTAGAATATTATTAACAGTGTTTGGATTGAAGTCCCCAATGCCAACTCCAAAAGTCCCTGTACATTGTGTATTCTTTTTGTGTTTGCGCCCACCCCGTCTGCGTGTGCTCCTAAAGGGGCTACCCCCGGGCTTCTTTTGGGCAATGGTGATCCTGTTGCTGTCAGGGATTCATTGTCAGTGCCTGATGATGTATCATCCCATGAGGAAGTAACATTTGGATTACTCTTTCTCAAAATGGATCTGGGCCTTTTCCTTTTTTTGTCTGATATTGGGAGATTATTAAATCTCACATGCTTAGATTGAAAAGAGAATGGGTTGCCCCGAGAATAATCCTCTTGGTCTCTATTAAATTTTTTCATCTTACGTGACCGTAATTCAGCATCAAATTTTTTTAAGTCCTGAGCCACTCTATTCAATTTACCCTCAAAAGAAGGCTCCTGTTCAAATTTTTTTTAACTTATCTGCCAAAATCATGATTTCAGACAGCCCCTTATCTATAGCTCGGTTGTGAAATTTATATAGTTCAACCACAAAAAACATTGTGGCTTCATGTTGTATTTTCGCCCATTGTGTGGTTAGTTCATCATCTGCATCACTCACATGCGGAATAATCCTTATTCTTAATCCCCTAGGGGTAATATTGGCTGCTTGGTAAGCCTTAAAAAGCTTACTGTGCCATACATTAGCTCGTAAGGCCCTTAGTGACCTATTCAGGTCATCAATTAGATTTTGACTTGTAATATCAGGGTTAGTGTTCCCCACCATATCTCCATTCACATCATTATTTGGATTGAGGCCAAAAACCCTTAGATCCTCTCGATCAGCCACTAAACCAGAAATAAGACTAGATAAATCCATAATGGCAGGAATATTAACCACAAAAACTATGTAGCTGCCAATAATGGTCAGTCAAAGATACCATGACAGCGAAGATAAATTATTGAAAAGGACTATAGCAGCAACACCAGCTGTGTCCAATTAAGACTACTAATAAGTAAGTATGTGTTGATGCAGAGAATGAGAACAAACCCCTTGTAATGACAAAAAGCCAAAAATAAAAGAGGCTGTGGAAACCAAAATTGCAGCTCAAAGACCAAAATATAGAGTGGATCAGGTTTAAATAACCAAAGCTCAAATGAGAATCAAAACTTACAGAGCTAATCCAATCTAAATGAGGACTCATGTATCTTGGTAAAGCCTCATATACACTTCCATAGGGTATAAAATGATACTATATTAACCCTTAGATAGGTCAAGAATTATTTGTATAATTCTAAACCAAACCCAATTAAGTACCTTAGATAAAGGCACATTATATAAAAAACAACAGAAAATACAACCATCTATTGGCAAAAATGTGACTTGCCAAGGGAGGTCATTCAATGCTTATCCTGTGGGGATATTACCTATTACAAAACAAATATAAATATAATGTCTAATAAGTCCGTGTACCAAACCATTAAGCTGACCATTAAATTAATGTAGACTGTAGTGGGCTTGTTCCAACCTGGATATACCCGGTCTACAAATAGTGGATGAATATTATGATGCTGTTGAAATACTATAATTGTAACCAAAATCGGGGGTCCCATGTGTGTGTAACCCCTACTGACCCCCAAACCAATGTACAAATGCATATAATAAACACAATAGACAGGTAAATACATATAAGTCAATTGCAAAAGGTAATAGTATTAGACCCCATAGAATATTACTGGTAAAGAGGCCCAATCCTCAAAAATATAACAAATAGGCAGATCTACTCATAGTGTCAAAATTTGTAGATAATGCCTCTTGTGCCTACAAAACCACTGTTCAATAATGTTTGTTAACCAAACTAAAAATACAGTAATAAAGGGATCATTAAATCAATATTACCAGTATTGCAAAACAAAACAGTGGACCCTATGTTCCAAAATTGTCCCCCTACTGACTAATATGATGGAATGTAATTGCAGGTATCTGGCTTGTACTAGATATAGTTTGTTACAATACCAATCCTGGATATATTTAAATGTCCTTAATCAGGGTCACCAAATATGTAATGGGCATAGAATCAAACACCAAGTTTGTAGGTACATATAGATAATAGAAAACACCACCTGAGGTAAAGCAAAAATATGGACAACAACTTATAGCCCCTGCAAACACGAGACATATATTGTTTAAATCATATAGTTATGCCCATAAATATGTTTACAAACACCTAGAAAAATAGAGTGTCACGACTTTCTAGTATGTATTTGAAAGTATGTTCCTATCCCTATAAGGCATTAATATGCCAAAGGATACTCAAATCTAATATCCGTAGATCATCATTTCACCCAAAGGTCAAAATTCCACGAATTATTGAGTCCAAACTATTGCGTTTTGATATATATGGTCTTATGTATTCAAATAGTCGCAAAATATAATGGACTTTAAATGTGATAAGCAAGAGAGCTAATAATAAGCCCATATATCCGTGAATAAACACAATACTGCATAACTGCCCTTATACTGGTAAACTAACCAAAAACTTCCTCACTATAAGTATTTATGGCCCATAAATGCACGTCGTGTGTTATATCATTACCTAATCTTGCCCATACATAAAAAAGTTTCATAAACACCAAAAACATGCCCCAAATGATTGAATAAGTAAATCACAACTATTTAGTATGCATATATACAGAAAAGAACATATCCCTATTAGGCATATATATTCAACATAGTTCTACAAGTTTAGAAACCATGAGTCATTGACCAACCCAAAACAAAGATCCTAAAGTTATTGAGTCCAATTGGAACGATGAATTATAAGGTCCCTCTTCTTAAAAAATGACACCAGACAATCCGATAGTCACCAACTTATGTTGAATCTGAGTGCGATGAACAAGAAAGCTGCTTGTGAGCACATAAGTCCGCAATACATACGACGTAGTTTGGCCGGCCCTTACACAAAAACAAAGTTAGTCAATGTAAATCCCACGAACCAGACGATGTTCACTGCAAAAATTTGTTCCACATAAATGCGGTAAAAAAATAATAGTAATGGTCGCAAATGGTAAAGAAACCTCAGCATACGAACCCTGCCAGTCCAGCTACCAAACAAAATGGCGTATCCACTATAAGGTATAAAGTCACGTTCCCTTGACAAAAAAAAGAATCCACCAGTTGTCATTAGAAAAAGGTTGTAGAGTGTTCCAATATCCAAAGGGCCAGTTCCTTTAGAGAATGTATCCACCACAATCCGACAATTATGCTAATCGGTTAAGGCATTAAAGCATTAACTGCTGCAACGAAACCATGCTTCAGCAACAGGATCACCGACCCCAGCAGGAAGTGAAAACGTCAAAACTTCACCACCAACCTCTTCCTGCGCGTGGGTATTGCACGGCCCCAAATAACACCATGCCAATGGGAATGTATGCTTATATATTTAAGAGGCAGGAAATACTGTGATTTTTGATACACTGATGAAGGCTGTGTAATTTACCAGCCGAAACCGGTATGAGTATTTTTTCTGCTGTGATGTTATAAATTTAATACAGTTTATTTGATCACTGTTTGCTGGCTCCGTTTTGTCTCTATGTAGCAGATCATCACATCAGTTGATCTTGGTTGGAGCTTCTTCTGGACAGGGTAATTATTGCCCTACTGTTGTCTCTCTCTGGTTAAACAGCGCTTTTTTCCAAGGATTGCAAATAACTGGTTTATAGTTCTGTATTCTTTCTGTGGTGGTATGTTTTTTCTTCCTTGTTTACAGTTTGTTCTTGTGGATTGGAAGTGGACTTGTGTGGTACATGGTCTGAGCACACTGTCCTTAACCAGCATGTGAACTGGCATAACCCCCCTCCAAGTGTGGAGACAATAGACAAAAATTAGTCCAGCAAGGTCTGTAAAAAGTGAAATCTCAGCACTGAACCTGTTGCAGAGGATTTCTTCACAGATCTGCTAATACAATAATTACATTTAAGTTAATTTGTAATATTGCTGATTTGTTAACATTAATATAAGTAATGTGAGACTGGTCAAAGTTGCTACTTCAAAATATAGTATATGGTTACAGAATTCTGTCATGTTGCCCCCTTAAGGGGGAAATGTGTTTTGCTATAATTTCTATGTGAAATGATTCACTTTATTTACGACGAAAGAATATAGTGAAAATCAGTAGTTCAAACATAAACCACATACTATATTAAGTGAAATGCATCAAGGTGTATAACTTGCCTATATAAAAAGCAAAGTATTGTCACCAGCTATGCAATACTAGAGATGTTCTCTAGTGATGTCTGGGCATTCATATTATTAACAGCCTTGTCACCAAGAGCCCACTGTGTTTTTTCATGTGCCTGTCAGTGAACCTGAGGTATTGTTTAGATGTCCTTCCATTTCCTAGAAGGCGCGCACATTATTGCAAAAGAAAAGGATAAGCAAAAAACCCAATGGGGCACTTATCTGAAAATGGCTAGCTAAACTAGCAAATAACTCAAGCGATCAGACTGACAATCTAAGACAGTGTTCAGATGGTGGCAGAGAAGTTCTGAGGATGATGCATCTGGACGTCAGCTTTATGCGGTACACCTAACGTGGGGAGCATGTGTGTGACATACAGCATATCCTTAACCTAAAGGCTTTGGTATACTGGCTGGACATTGCTTGCCCTTGGCAGGGGATCCCTCAACTCATTACAGCCGAGTGACGTTTCCAGGCGTTTCTGCAGTTACCTCCTACTGTGCCTCTAGGCATCAAATATTGCCTGTTCATATTTGCATTAATAATTCCAAAACCATGTTACATACAAGGTATCAGAAAATTTTATCTTGAAGCATACATGATGGCAAACATAATTGTATTGATATATCTTCTCTGTCAGTGGGCATTTATTAAAAATATAAGGTGAAAACTTTATTTTTTAAATGCTGAAGCCACGCCCACTAGGAGTTAAAGGTACACCCACAAGAGAGTTCTACTGGAGGGAATGAGTTAAGAATACTGCAGCAGTGAAGAGAAAGACATTTGCTGTTATGGTAAGATTTTACACAAGTATACTTTGTAAACTTTCAGCCAGAATTCTGGGCTTTTTCAGACTGTTAAACCTGAAGAAGTATTTTCTGTAACTGTGACTCCATAATCCATGTGGTATGTAGGTTTTGTACCTAGGAAGTTTGAAGATGTGACATTTAAAAAAAGGATACCATTTTTTATCTCATTTGCGCTTGTTTTACAGCTTTGTTACAATGAAGTAAAGCATTGACTTAATTGGGTGGGTCAAAGTCGTATGCTAAGGATGCTATTTATTAGACCAGTAATGTACACATTCTTTGAGGTCAGAAATCTTTCATAGTGACAACTGATAGTGATTTTAATGTTTTTATCCTAATCCGCCAGACATCAGTGTTATTCATTGTTAGGAAGTTTTACTCTTTTGTTGCCTTTATTTTTTTTGCAGGTGTTTTGTGCAGCTGTTGCAATGTCATTTGGTTCTTGAGTGTCTTCAGCAATGTGGTACATTATGCAGAGTATTCAGAGTAAATACTCGCTTTCAGAGCGTTTAATTCGGACAATTGCAGCTATACGGTCATTTCCCCACGATAATGTTGAGGAGCTTATCAGACGGGTATGTAAAGACTTTTAAATGTATGCTTGAGTTAAGGAGAGGAACTGAACAGGTTAGGTCAAATGACTAAAAATCTTATATGTAAACAGTAATACCTTCATTCTGTGTTAAATTTGATTATTAATCCTTGCATGTTTATTTTGTGTGATTTTTTTTTTTCTGTTTTTGAGATTGCAGCATTTTGTTCTACACACCAGCTGTGTTTTACATGACCCCCTATTTTCATTGGTGGTATTTGCTTTAAAATAGTCATAGTTTTGATTTTTTTTTTCTATTTGGCTTTAGGAAACTAGGACATTGCCCCGCCTAATCTTTTAATTTTTTTGATATATTACTATAAACATACTCAAAATGTGGAAACCTTTACTACGTAATTATATATTGGCACTTATGCCTGAGTTTTCAAAGTGGGATTTTCATTCTTTGCAATAGAAATTACTGGAAATCGAAGACACAGGCACTGAGTGGCATCAAGGAAAGGGGGACCTGGTCATTCTTCTTCATTTGTATTGGATGACAGACAAGTCATCTTGTGCCTCGCCACTGGCTGTAAGAGTGCATAATGTGTTGAGGTTTATGGGAATTGTGTGAAGAACTAGTAAACTGTGCAGTTTCCTCTGCTAACGGTCATAATGCTGATGTTGCCATGAGGATTGACAGTAGCTGGAAGCGAATGGTAAGGTATATTCTGTTTCATCTGCACTTTGAACTGCTGGTTTTGATATAGAGTGCTGTTCAGTGAAGTACTGCTCAGCATCTTTATTCAGGAATGGTATTCGTTCATGTCCAACTGGCCTATGCGTAGTATTTGTTTCCATCCTGAAAAATAATTGCATTTGCATGATTTATTACACAGTATAGACCATTTGAATACATTTTGCACAATGCTGTGCCACTTTCTAATACATTAAAATATCTGTACCAGCTCCATTCTTACTTTGTTACTTTCAGCCATGTTTTAGGAAGGATGTTTTGGAAGCACCCAGTCCAGTTGTCCAAAAAGATATAAAATACAGCGTCTTTGATATTTTAAAATTGTAAATTTATAGATCACTTCGAGCATTATTTTCAACTTGCGTTTCAGATCGTAGCTGAAAAAGGTCTAGATTGGGTCATCTGATGTTCTTTATT